>NW_006239374.1:0-530 GCF_000226075.1 Solanum tuberosum | reverse complement strand
AAAAAAAAAGAACAAGGAAAAGTATTACTTTACCATAGTTAAATTCAACTTCAACTGTTCATAAAATTAGATACACACTGTATGGGATTAAGGTATAAATAGGAGATATTAGGAGAGGTGAAAAGACTTATAGTAACTAATTTGAAATATAATATTTAATGTAAAATTATGTTCTTTTGGATTCTTAAATATAGAACATAAATAAGAAAAATAAAAAGAAATCAAAAAGTAAAAAGTTTGTAACTGATTTGACTATATTGTTTAATGAGGAATTATGTCTTCTTGATTTATTAACGTGAAGAGAATATGAGCAGATTTGGATGAGTAGTGCAACTATTTAATATTTAAATACTTAAATATATAATATTTTAATTTATCATAGATGCAAAATGGTAATTCAACTTTGAAGATAGGACCTTCCCAAGTTTTTATCCATTTAGATTAGATTAGATTCATATTTTTTTTGAAATAGGTAACTTTGTATTCACACAAGAGACCTCATCAAAATCGATGAGGTGGGATTTACAAAC
>NW_006239373.1:453039-458199 GCF_000226075.1 Solanum tuberosum | reverse complement strand
AGGAAGATTCCAAAATTCTTCAGCTGGCACTGGATAGATTGGATCTGCATATGCAAGTATATATGACTCTACCTTATAATACGGAGAAGAGTACTCATAAATCATCTTGCCATATTCATCTCCAAATTTGTGTCTGAGCGCAGCCATAGCATGTTGACAGGGTATTTTATCCAAGTCAAACTCTCGACACGAACATATTTTACTTCGAAGATGGACCATTGCGATTCCATTGTCCGCGGTGACGCTGAAGGTGTCTTCATCAATTTGATGGACCAATAATTTATTTCCCAGATTCTTATTAGCCATTATTTTAGTTTCAGCTAAAGGAACGAAGGTGGTTTTTAACTTGGCGTATGCCATTCTTCTCTTATGAAATTTTTCCGACCATCTCTTGCTTATATCATTGAACAAGGCAATAATGGGAAATTCTCTTGCTTCATTGAACATTGCATTAACAGACTCAGCAATATTTGAGGTCAATACATCATATCTGAAATATAAAAATTCAAAAATATCAAAAATTAAAATACAAACTATTGCAGATTTTTAATAACTATTGTAGTTTTGAAAACAACTGTTTTTAATGTCCCACAACTTCTGCAGCTGATGAAACAACTATGAAAGTTGTCCAACAACTATAATAATTGTTCTAACGACTATAATAATTGTCCCAACAACTACAATAATTGTTCGAACAACTATACTAATTATTCCAACAACTACAACAATTGTTAGAGACCTGCAATATTTATGTTTGAACTAGTAAGAAAGATTACCTGTTTCCTGGAAAATATGTTCTACTCCATTTGTGAAACCCAACATTCTCAAGATAATCAGCGACCTCCGCATTGATAATTCGGATTTGTTCAAAATGGTCATGGAACACATCTCTCCGATATGCTTTTGTTGCATGGTAATAATGTCCAAGAAAAGCTCCACAATGAAATTTTTTACGGGCATTTTCACCAAGATGCCTCGTGCAACATCCATGGTATGCTTCAGAGTAAAATTTTGATAGTGTTTTTTCTATGCTTGGATGCCTATCAGAAATAATGCACAACTCTGAAGTATCAGGGACTATGTCCAACAATTTCTCAAAAAAGTACTCATACGCGGCATCACATTCCTTATCTACTATACAAAATGCAACAGGAAAAACATGATTTTCTGTATCCTGTGGACAGCAGACAACAAAACTCCATCGTAACTACCTCTTAAGAATGTTCCATCAACGGCTAAAACTTTTCTCATATGCACAAACCCCATAATCCAAGCTCCATAAGATGCAAAAAAATATTTGAACCTTCCCTTGTCATCAAGCTTTAACGATGTCTTGCTTCCTTCATTTATAGTCATAAGCATATGACGATAACCATCTAGAACTGCATATCCGTGCTCCGGTGTCCCACTTATCATAGCCTTTGCTATCTCACTGCTTTTTCAACACTTTCAGTAACTAATCTTGCAGCCCAAATCTGCTTGCACTATATTTTTTATGTATTTTGTGGAGGGACCTTTTCCATTCAAGTAATTAGGTTGTATGTATTCTGCAATGACATCTGCTGAGGCATGTGGATGATGACTTGTAAGGTGTTGTGCCCCACATGAGTGAATGTTGCGATACTTTGTAATTTCAAATCTATTACAACTTTTAAGTTTTGTAGCTCGCAACCACCAATCACAATTCTGATCTACACATCTAGCACAATATACATCTTTAGAACTCTTCACAGATTTGAATGTTTGATCTTTCTTCACGGAAGCAAGCTTCAACAATTTAGTTAATTCTTGCTTGTCCTTGAAAATTTTACCCTTATAAAAATCGGTGCTGTCATCATCTGTGTAGCGGCTACCTTGTGTTGATATCGAATGTAGTGAAGCTTCCTCATTTATAGGAATATCCATTGTAACAGGATGCTCTTCATCATTTACAACTGAATTTGTAGTCTCTATAATCTTCTCAACCACAGATATCCTTAAAATTGGCCTACTTTGATCATCCAAAAAAAATCGCAAATCAAGATCGTTTCTTATCCTAGAAGGAGCTCCTTTTTGCTTTTCAATAAAGCCAAGCATGTAACTAATAGAGAGATCATTTTTATCACAATCTAATTCAAACCTAGAAACAATGATGTCAACCAATTCATCGTACGTAACATTCTCGCTTATCTTTATCGGTACTGTCTCTCGGCCCTTCGAACGCCAAGTATAACGAGTAGGATTCTCCACCCATTCACCATGTAAATCAACTCCTATTATTATATGGTCTTCCATAGAGGGAAACAATACCTGGAGACATCACAAGTAAGACATTCATCAAAGAACTGCAAAATTGCAAAAGAACATTGATTACTTGTTTTACATCTATTTAGTTACCTCACAACTATCAACAATTGGCATAAAAGTTTAGTAGCTTTGGAGACTGCTATAATTCTTCAATTATTTATTTCAACAATTAATACTTTGCCCACAATTATATTACTTGTCCTAAAAACTAATCCGTTGACCAACAACTGAACACAACTGTCAAACAACTGCAGTAGTTGTTGGGAAAACTTCTATAATCGTCCGATAACTACAAACAGTTGTTGGACAACTTCTATAATCGTCCGATAGCTATAGACTGTTGTTAGACAATTTCTATATTTGACAGAGATGTTTATTTATTTCTACAAACAACTTCAGCAGTTGTCCAGACAACTACGAAAGTTGTTGGCTAAAATAATCAAATTAGATTTAATAAACCTAGCTGAAGAATGGACACAAAGTAATTTTTATACTTATCAATAATGCTCTTTTGAGTTAATTTCAAGATCAAACGGAACCAATGCAATGCAAAAAGTTCAAAAAATTAAGATTTTCGTTGTAAAAATCATTATAGTAGCTTCATTTTTGTATATGATTGTTGTGATATGAATTGTACTTATTATGCTGGTTTATTTATAGTATATACTTAGGTATATAAATAGATTAAAATAGCTTACATTGTTAATTTTATGTGTTATCCCTTTATATGTTTTTACTATATATGTTATTGTCTTTAATTTATCTAAAAAAAAAATTAAAATTTGCATGACTTTATAACTTAATTTATTGTGTTACTCTTTTTCATAAATCTAACAGATTGAGAAGATATTTCAAGAACAAGTAAAAAGGTTTAAGTCAACCTTTTAAATTCATAATTTTTGTTATATTTTTAATTTAATTATTGTTATTATATTATTATTATTATTATTGAGATGCATTCTTTTTCTAATCAGAAAATACTTGTCTACTTAAATTTGGAAAAGATTACGAAATAGGAATATTTTCTATTTTATTAGGAATTTTTTTTATCGTTATGGGAAAGAAAATTCATAATGAGTTACTATAATATTATATATATGACCTATATTATCAATTTAAAAGCTACACAGAGTTATTCTATTTTAATTGTTGAAGTGAGATTTAGAAGAAATAAAATATATTTTCTACTTATTTATTAATTAAAGTAATTTTTAAAAGAAAATAAACAAGGATTGTGGTTCTAACAATGATATACTATAATTTATTAATATAAGAACATTTTTGTTTCATTAGGTAACATTTAACACTAAGGGGTCGTTTGATAGTTGGATAGAGTTATGCATGTATTAGTTATACAGGTATTAAAAACTTTCCTTTACAATTATATCCTTGTCCTTCTTTAACTCTGTATTTTTCCTTTGTTCATTTTTATTTAGACAACAATTTTGAAAGTCAATGTCTGGATTTGAGAGTCCTACTACGACTAAAGATACAATTTATTGAACAATTGTCGATATTCTTTCATCTCAGTTTCTTAGGCAGTTTTTTAGGAAGAAATAAAAATACTAGTCAGAATCTACTAATCAACCTTTCCTATCAAATGAGGACGTTCAAAAAATGACAAACTACATAAATTTCACTAGTTTAGGTCTTAATTACTAAGATTTTCACTAGTTTACAATATTACTTTCTCTACCATATTTTGTACTTAGGATATATGAGTCTGAATCCGCGAGATACATATATCTGTCAAATTTTAAAATCGAGATACATATTTTATTTATTTTAATTAATTGGTTGTAACATATTTCCTTAATTAGAGGAGTAATGAGAATTTTCAAAATACACAGATAATTAATTCTGAAAATTTAAATTAATTAAATTCCTTAATATAAGGCAGAAATCAAGGAATGTATTTATGTTTAATTAATTTCATTTTATTATTTTTTGAAATAATAAATTCATTAATATTATTAATAACAGACAAAAAAACATGTATATCTTGGTCATGTAATTTGATTAATTTCATTTTATTACTCTTAAAATAATAAATTCATTAATTTAATATATCTACTATCAATATATAATGTATCCAACAAACTAAACATTTAGATACATGAATATCATACAAGTACATTCATATGTATCATAAAAGTATCTAGAATTAATTTCATGTATCTATTTATATGATCTAATATTAATTTCATGTATCTATTTATATGATTTAATATTATTTCATGTATATTTTATATGTATAATTTGATGTATCAAGTATCAATTTCATACGTTATATCCAAAAATATGTATCTCAGATAAATACAAAAATAGTTAGATACATTGTAATAACATAACAAATATATATGATTATATTAAGATACATGATAGAAAATCTGATACATATGACAAGACTTGGATACATGACAAAACAAATTGTGTCAAATACATGTGTAAAATTCAATAATACGTAAATCTCCAATATATTCATTACATACATACACACTTACTAAGATACACCGATAAAAACTAGATACATATAATTATACCTCAATAATGTATCAGATACATCAATAATGCGTCAAATACATGCATAAATATTTGCCTATTGAAACTTTTCGAATACGTTCGTGAACCTGGACACATGAGGAGAGATTGTCCCCACCCACGTGTGTTAGATTCCACGCAGCAGCAGCAGTCTAGAGCAGTGGTACCCGCGGGGAATGGTAATAATGGGAGAGGACGTCCACAAGGTGGGCAAGGAGGTAATCAGCGAGGCCATGAAGGTAGAGGAAATGGTAATAGTAACGGAGGTAGGGGTATTATGATTGATGAAAGAAATCGTAGACAATGAAAATTGACAAACCCAATTTTGGCCGA
>NW_006239373.1:451865-452939 GCF_000226075.1 Solanum tuberosum | reverse complement strand
TCTCGGAGATGGTTGTTGGTTGTTTTCAGACGGTGGTTGTTGGTTGTATTTGGAGCTTAGTGGGTGGAGCGATGGTGGTTTGTGGTGAGGGAGAAGAGGTTGTTTGATGGCTGCTTCAGTTGGCTTTGGGGAAGAGGAAAATAGAGTGAGGGATTTGGGTGTTGGCGGCTAAGGAGGAAAATAAATTTAGAGTTTTGACATTTAGAAAATTCTTCCCCCCTAAAAAATAATTCAACTCCCCTTTTAAAGACTAAGAAATGAATTAAATAGAAAAACTAAAAACCTTCTATTGTACAATATCCTTATCTAAAAATTATGGGCCGAAACCACTAGTTAATAAAATAGTCGTATACGAAAATTTATCTATATTTGAACGAATTTCTAAATTGTGCAGAATATCAAAATGAATATTAACAAATATAACTAATAAAATCAATATTAAAAAAATATATACATAATAAACGTACCTAATGACATGAAAAAATGTAATTTTAAAATTAACTAAATAAAAAAAAATCCTAAATTTTGATAAAAAATGATAGTTATCGGTAAACTTATTTAAAATTTAAAAAAAAATCTATTTTGAACTATTAAATAAATAAAACTTAAAAGTTACGAATTTTGAAAATATTAGGCCAAAATTGGGTGTCAACAAGGGGTAACGCGCAACCAAACAGGGATGTGGCTCGTCATGATGATATGGCTCAATGTTATGCTTTTCCGGGCAAGAATGAGGCGGAGGCGTTTGATGCGGTGATCGCATGTACTATTCTTGTCTGTGACTGGATAGCTAATGTGCTGTTTGATCCAGATTCTACTTATTCATATGTATCCGTGAGATTTGCCTCAGATTTTGATATGATTTGTGATATTCTTGATGTCCCTATTCGTGTTTCTACCCCAGTTGGAGAATCAATCATAGTTACTCATGTCTATCGTGTTTGTCCTATTTTGTTTATGGGATTTCAGACTTGGGCTGATTTAGTGATTTTGGATATGATTGACTTTGACACAATCTTAGGCATGACTTGGTTGTCCCCCTATTATGCTGTGCTTAATTGTAATACTAAGTCT
>NW_006239373.1:451266-451571 GCF_000226075.1 Solanum tuberosum | reverse complement strand
ATAGAGATATAGATTTCTGCATTGATTTAGAACCTGGTACTCGTCCCATTTCTATCCTTCCATATCGCATGGATCCAGCAGAATTAAGAGACCTTAAGGCTTAATCCAAGAGCTTCTTGATAAGGGATTTATTTGTCCTAGTGCTTCCCCATGGGTGCTCCAGTTTTGTTTGTTAAGAAAAAAAATGGTAGTATGAGAATGTATATAGATTACCGGAAATTAAATAAGGTCACTATTCGAAATAGGCACCCCTTGCCTAGAATAGATGATCTCTTTGACCAATTGCAAGGTGCAACGGTTTTCTC
>NW_006239373.1:435685-451233 GCF_000226075.1 Solanum tuberosum | reverse complement strand
CATCAGTTGAAAATTAGGCCTGAGGATGTGCCCAAGACGGCGTTTAGAACTCGCTATGGGCACTATGAGTTTTTGGTTATGTCTTTTGGTTTGACCAATACGCCTGCAGCTTTTATGAGTTTGATGAATGGGGTGTTCTAACCATTTATTAATTCGTTTGTTATAGTCTTTATTGATGACATTTTGGTCTATTCTTTGTTATAGTCTTTATTGATGATATTTTGGCTTATTCGAAAATGAGAAAGAGCATGTCGACCATCTTCGTACTATTTTGGGTATTCTTGGGAAGCAAAGGTTGTTTGTTAAATTTTCGAAGTGCGACTTTTGGTTGAAATTGGTTGCATTTTTTGGCATGTAGTTTCAACGGAAGGGGTAATGGTAGATCCTCAAAAGATTGAGGCGGTTAAAAATTGGGTTCGATCAAGTTCTGTGACAGAAGTTAGGAGTTTTGTGGGGCTCACTAGCTACTATCATCAATTTGTGAAATTTTTTGCTTCTATTGCCACTCACTTGACTAATTTGACCAAGAAGGAGATACCATTTGAATGGACTGAAAAATGTGAGGAGAGCTTTCAAAAAGATCAAGACTCTCTTGACCACCGCGTCTATTCTAACATTACCGGTGGAAGGTAAAGACTTTATTGTTTATTGTGATGCTTCTCATTTTGGGTTGGGTGTTGTGTTGATGCAGGATAAGAATGTTATAGCTTATGCTTCACGTTAATTGAAAGTGCATGAGAGGAATTATCCAACCCATGATATAGAATTGACAGCAATAGTGTTTTCTCTTAAGATCTGGTGGCATTACCTCTATGGTGTTAAGTGTGAGGTATTTACTGATCATCGCAATTTGCAGCATGTGTTCACTCAAAAGGATCTGAATTTGAGACAACGAAGGTGGATGGAGTTACTTAAAGATTATGATGTGACCATTCAGTACCATCCGGGCAAGGCAAATATGGTGGCAGACGCTTTGAGTCTAAAAGCGGTGAGTATTGGTAGTTTAGTTTGCTTTAGTGTATCCAAGCGACCTTTGGCTAAAGAAATTCAGACCTTAGAGTCTAAGTTCATGCAATTGGGTATCTCAGAAAGAGGTGAGGTGATAGCTAGTATTGAAGTAAGGGCCAATTTCATTGAAGAGATCAAGGCCAAACAATTTGAGGATGAGAATTTGGAAGAGCTTAGAAAGAAGATTGTGATTGGTAAGGCACAAGAGACCACTCTTGATGAGGATGGTGTACTCATTTTCAAAGGGAGAATATGTGTTCCTAGAGTAGATGACTTGATTGAAAAGTTGTTGGCAGAGTCTCATGGTTTGTGATATTCTATTCATTCGGGTGTGACCAAGATGTATAGAGATTTGAATCGAATTTATTAGTGGCCAGGCATAAAGAAAGACATAGCAGAGTTAGTGGCGAAGTGTCAAAATTGTTAACAAGTGAAGTATGAACATCAAAGGCCTGCAAGTTTACTTTAGAGAATGTCAATTCCGGAATGGAAGTGGGAAATAATTGCCATGAATTTTGTGGTTGGTCTTTCCAAGACTTTGGGGAAGTTTGATTCTATTTGGGTAGTGGTTGATAGATTGACCAAGTCAGCCCATTTTATTCCGGTAAGAATAGATTATAATGCTGAACAATTGGCTAAAGTGTATGTGAAGGAGATAGTGAAGTTGCATGGGGTGCCCCTCTCTATCATCTCAGATCGTGGTACCCAATTCACATCCAAATTTTAAAGGAAATTGCATGATGAATTGGGCACACAACTCACCTTTAGTACAACCTTTCATCCACAGACGGATGGACAATCAGAGATGACTATTCAAGTATTGGAAGACATGTTGAAGGCATGTGTGATTGATTTCGGAGGGCATTGAGATAAGTTCTTACCTTTGTGTAAATTTTCCTATAAGAATAGTTATCACTCCAGCATAGATATGACACCATTTGAGGCAATTTATGGGAGGGGATGTAGATCACCCATAGGTTGGTTCAAGGCTGGAGATGTGAAACCTTTGAGGGTTGATTTAGTAAAGGATCCTTAAGATAAGGTGAAGAGTATTCAAGCTAAGCTTTTAGCAGCCTAGAGTAGACATAAGAGGTATGCGGATCATAAGGTAAAAGACATGACGTTTCAATCCGGTGAAAATGTTCTTCTTAAGGTATCACCCATGAAAGGGGTGATGAGATTTAGTAAGAAGGGTAAGTTAAGTCCTATATACATTGGTCCATTTGAAATTCTTGAATGTGTGGGACCGGTAGCGTATAGATTAGCTTTACTAACTAATTTATCAAGTGTTCATCCAGCATTTCATATGTTCATGTTGAAGAGGTATCATGGTGACGGGGATTATATCATTAAGTGGGACTCAATTGTGTTAGACAAGGACCTCCAATATGAGGAGGAACCGATTGCAATCCTTGATCGTGATGTACGCAAGTTGATGACCAAGGAGATTAAGTCAGTGAAGGTTTAATGGAAGCATCGTCCAGTTGAGGAAGCTACTTCGGAAACTGAGAGAGACATGCGAGACAAGTATCCCCAATTGTTCGTCGATTCAGGTACTACTTCATTGTTTCCTTAGCCTACTTTTCCTAAATTTTGTCACTCAGGGACGAGTGATAGGTAAATTGGTAGCTATTGTAACGACTCGTTCCCGTCATTATAGAAAAGCCAGCGAGAGAAAATTTGGTGCCAAAAAACTTTTTCGTAGTATTTAGATTTTTCCAACCTTGTCCAGTTTTGGACGAAATCATAGTCCTTGAGGTGTAGATAAATCTGGTAACAATCGGGAGGATATCTTATGGTTTTGATTATATGAGTGGTTAGATAACTCGTTCAGAAATCTGTATGACTTTACGAAATTAAATTCGGCTTAGTAGAACTCCCGGGATCGATCTTAGTGTAAAGGGTATTTTCTGATCGTCGTGGGTTAGAGGTGTATTGTGAAATGGAATTTTGGAATTATTTTAATTAGCTCTCTGGTTCCGTTTGGACTGCTTTGGCGGGATAGTTGTCGCTCTAGCGTGGGCGCCGAAGCGGGATGATGGTCGTTGTGGCGGGTAGGATGAGACTCAAAATCGTAGACGAATAACTCACTGTTATGCAAAAGCCGCTCGGGCGGGGGTTCTGGTCGCTTTGGCGGGGCCGCTCGGGCGGGGTGATAGCCACTGCAGCGAGACCGACTCGACTTAAAATCGTAAATAATCCCCTAGACGACCTTATTTGGCACTTTTCGACTTTTAGAGCTAAGGAACAACCCCCAGGCAACCCTTACTTATTTTTCACCATTCTTGAGGCTAAATGTAAGTTTTTCACTCCCCGAATCGGTTTTTCGATCCATAGAACGTAATAAAATGGGTGAATATTGATAGGGGAAGGTTTTGTTATAGATTCTATGGTGGAAACAACACTAATTTGGATTATTGGGATTAGGGGTTTGATTTAGGGTTCATAGAATTGTTAGTATCCGGGTAGTTAATGATTGTTTATTGATTCCCGTATTATATTGATTGTTTGTAGACCAAGAACAAGCGGAACGAATCCGAAAAGGAAAAGATCAAGTTTCTTAGGGTTTCAGCTTGTTTCGAGGTAGGTGATGGTTGTGATTCTATGATTGTGTGATGTATGCTTGTTCTTGCTTCATTATGATACTTGTATGTATATGAACGTTGCAATGTTGATCGCACTTGTTGTAACTGAGATAATGAATGATGATTGCCATGAATCACCTCTTGTTGTATGATTGTGAGAATATACATTGTGATTGTGATTGTGGTAGGGCTGGGCGTTCGGTCGGTTCGGTTCGGTTTGTAAATTTTGGTTTGGTTTTTCGGTTTTCGGTTTGACAAAATGTGAAACCAAACCAAACTGAAATAAATTCGGTTTGGTTCGGTTATTATAATTTCGGTTTGGTTCGGTTTTAACCAAATTTAATTTAACAGTGGTCTGTGGACTTTAGTACTTGTTGTCTAACCAAATTTATATCCATTCGTTTTTATTTGAAAGGGGAGGAGACGTTGAGTAGATAATGAACAGAAAAATCACATTTCTTCATGAGTAAGTAAGTTCTATTAACTGATGAACAGAAAAATTACATTTTAGCCCTTGTTGCATGTTTTGTGCCATAAGCACCACATGCCAACCGGATATAGTTTATCATAAAGCCGTTCTGGCAGAAAGAAACATCAGCCTGCTTTGCATTAAAATTGTTCCACTGTGAAACATAAAGTGACAAGTTACTGATCAACATATCAGGCTGCCTTTAGCACCGACGTAATCCCATATTTTCATGCTTAAAGAATAAGAACCTTGGTGCAACTAACTAATGCATAAACGTATTGAGAAACATCATTGTTAATTCTTGTCCAAGCAGTCCAGTAGGCAGCAACATTAACAAACTAGTCAAGAATAAGAATAAAAAGACTATCAAGAGTCAAGACAACAACACTAGAGAATTCAACAAACTTGTGCCCAGCCCTAAAATAGAGTTAGTTACAAACTAAAGTCCAGCTGCAGTAGGCAGCATTGCAATTTGCAGCAACCAAAAGATTTAGAAAACCAACAAAACATTGTTGCAGCCTCCATTGCAATAGCTCCCAAGTTCCAAGTTCCAACAAAGAGCAACCAAGAAAATAACAAAACATTGATGTGCCTACGAGAAAATAGAACTCTTTAGACAAATGATCTACATTTCATAATAAAATATATAAAACTATCAAGCAAGTTGTGTAAATAAGTTATTTACTTACCCATTACCACGCTTCACTAGTTGATAGTTGAACTTACAAGTTGCAACTATATATCAATAATACTAGATTCAGTCCCACTACAAGCAAAATCTAAAAAAATATGAAAGAATTTGTTAGTTGTTAAGAAACACTAGTAAGAAAATTATTTTCAAGACAATTAATACAAATACCAAATTCTTACCAAGTTCAAGTTGCTCAAGATACTCTAAATCTTCCTCAATATTGATTGGAAAAGGCTCACTTCTAAGCCAATCTTGAACACAAATAAGAGATTGCACAAGTTTAGGAGTTAATGAACTCCTAAAGGGATCAAGAACACGACCTCCTGTGCTGAATGCACATTCTGATGCGACACTTGAAATGGGAATGGCTAACACATCACGAACCATCTCTGCGAGAATAGAAAATCTCGGCTCATTAACTTTCCACCACTTTAATATATCAAAGTCATCACTATCTGATTCAATATCTTCAGCAAGATATCTTTCCAATTTCTGATTTACTACCTGAACTTCCACTAACTTCTTTATGCTTCTCAAATTGTTGTTTCGTTCTCATTCTTCCTCTATTTACAAAGTTTTCCACAACCACTCACACTAGATATACTTGATGAATTGTCAGATGAAGTGGGTGAAGATGGTACAATGTAAAGAGCTTTTTGAGGATTTCTTAACATAATATTCAAACAGTTTGGTCATGTATTTTTCCACTTCTGAACATAGCTTGTCCCCAATTTCTTTTTCAAACATATCCACAATTGCAAATGGAACATAATCAAGCTTGTTACGAGGATCCAATATGGATGAAATAAAGATCATCTTGTTCATTTTATGTGGTTCACCCCAATAACTTTTTGAACTTCTCATTCATACTTTCTGCCATTTCTTTCAAATTACCATCTTCTATTTGCCATCATCTCTTTACAAAATAAGATTAAGTTCAGCAATTTCAACAAAGTGTGTATTGCTAGTGACATAATTAGAACCAGAGACCTTCAAAGTAAGTACATAAAAAGTTTCAAGAAATTTCACCATTGACCTCACATTTTTCCAGTCAACACTTGTAAGAATATCTACACTAGTTCCATCTTCAACACTAGTTTCATCTTTATCTTCAGAAGAATCAGAACCAAAGGTACGAAGATGATTCAAGTATCCAATATCATAAAAACTATATCTTTCAAATGCAAGCTCAAAATGTTGTGCTATATCAAGCATCAAATATGTAGAGTTCCACCTACGTAGGAACATCTAAACATAATGATTTCTTACAAGTTCTCAATTGAGATTCACAACATTCTTTAAACTTTCTAAGTCTTGCGGGAGACTGTTTAATGTATTTCACGGCTTGTCTCACTAGCTTGACAGACTTACCAATTTCCTTCAACCCATCTTGCACAATAAGATTAAGGATATGTGCCATACACCTCACATGAAGATGATCACCATTCATAATGTTAGTTCCCCAATTACTCAATTGTTTAGACATTTCTTTCACAGTAACATCATTAGAACTAGCATTATCAACTGTAATAGTAAACACATTATCCAAACCCCATTCAAGCAAACAATTAGTAATGCAAGCCGCTATATCCACACCCTTATGACTAGAAATAAGACAAAAAATTATTATTCTTTTATGCAAAGTCCAATTTCTATCTATAAAGTGGGCTGTCAGGCACATGTAGTTGATTTTTTGTATAGAGGTCCAAGTATCTGTCGTAAGACAAACTCTTGGACGTGCTTCTTTTGAAAACCTTCTTCAAAAGTTGTTTTTCTTCAAGGTATAGTTCATAACAATCTCTTGTCACAGTTCTACGAGAAGGAATATGAAATTGTGGCACCGTAACTCTCATGAAGTTTTTAAAACCCTCTTTCTCAACAAAACTAAACGGTAGCTCGTCAACAATTATCATTTTGGCTAAAGATCTCCTACTTTGTGCTTGGTCATATTTCCAAGTGCTAATCAGGGCTAAAGATCTCCTACTTTGTGCTTGGTCAAATTTCCTAGTGCTAATCACCCTTTCATTTGCTCCCGTTGAAGATGGTAGAAAATTAATTAGATTTTGACCTTTATCTATGGTGTCACGGGGAAATTTAGGACATGTTCTCATGTGAGTATTCATTGATGACGTACCATTACTTGATGTAGAAGCTGCATAAGGTTTTGTACAATACTTGCATTTGGCTTTACTATCTCCACTTTCATCGGTGAACTTGTCAAAATGCTTCCAACAATTAGCTCTAGGTTCCATGGCTTTTCTTTTCTTTGAAGTATCAACATCAACTTCAACCTCATTCGGAGATGAGGTGTTAGGTATGCTCTCATTTGAAGCTCCACTTTCACTTACCCTACTTCCAGTTTGTGTCATCTATAAAAAAGTGAAACAAACAAGAACAACAATCATAATTCAGAAAGACACAGTACATTACAGTTCACAAATCACACAAATTATCACATAGTTGCATACTTACATAGTTGCATTCAATGATTAAAAAAACTGAAAGAGGAGAATTTTATAAGAAAATAAAGCACAGTATTGTTACAGACAAATCACTTTTCAAACTGAAAGAGGAGAATTTCAAACTCTCTTAGGAGACAAAATTTATTCTATGACTAAAATGACCATAATTTGCTATTTTTTTCTACTAAATCTGGAGTTCTTTCGGAATGATTCATTCATTTTATCTGTCCATTTGTTCAGGGTGGATGTTGACGCTAGGATTAGCTTCAACAATTGCCATGCCAGAATACATGCTATCACTCCTAAAATAAAGTTCCTTGAGTAGTTGAGTACCAAACACTTAGGTCATGTTTTTCACAAGTAATGCAAACTGAAATGGTTAATTTGACTACGAAGTAGAAACTATAAAGTAGGTACTTCTTTTGCTGCCCAATAGGTAGAACCTAAGTTTCCATCAATGGAAATATAGTTTTGACTTGCAAATTAGCTGATCTGTTCACTAGTTGACTAATAGAATATTATTTTTTTTTCTCACACATTCGAAGGTGAATTCCCATTATGTATCAAATCACTTTTGTCTCCCAACACGTAAGTAACACATTTCAAGTTGCTAGCTTGCCAAGTGACCTCTTCGAATGATTAGACACAACATAGTTAATAGTCACAATCAATAACCGTTTCTTAGACTACTTGTCATAATTAGACAATTATAGTACAACCAAACCTCGTTATAACAATATTTTTTTTATCCACAAAACTGAGAGTTGAGAGATGAGAGACGAGTCGACCGACGACTTCTAGTCTACTACGAGTCTACGACTTACGAGTTACGAGTGACGAGAGTTGAGAGATGAGAGATGAGAGTTGCAGGCCTGCAGCGTATGTTGATTATTGAGAGATGAGACTTGAGAGTTGTGGCGTATGTTGAGAGATGAGAGACGACAACTGAATCTGATGTTAGGACTTAGGGCAATCAATTTAGGGATTTTTGAATTTTGATTGGAATTGGGTTGGGCATGGGCTGAGAATTTTAATTAAAGTTGTAGGCTATCAGCTATAATTGGGCCTGCTGGGAATGGGGTAAAGAATATATACATATAATTTCGATTTTTCGGTTAACCAATTTTTTAAAGCTAAAAACCGAAAACCGAACCGAAAAACTGAAATATTGAAAATCAAAACCGAAACCGATCGAAATAACCGAAAAACCGAAATTAAAAAAAATCGGTTCGGTCGGTTTTTTCGGTTTTAACCATATTATGCCCAGCCCTAGATTGTGGTGTGTGAAGGGAATCGATTGCCACGTTTCGGCATAACTAACTTGGATCGGATTGCCACGTTCCAGCATAAATATGGGATCGGTTGCCACGTCCCGACATAAATATGGGATCGGTTGCCACATTCCGGCATACTAACTGTTTGAGTTTGGGTTCCATGAGAGGACCAATGATGTGATATAAAATGTGAAGCTGATCTTTATTCGTAATTGTTGATAATGTTGTATATGTTGATATATATGCATGTGATTATTATGTTGTTTGACTTGTTTATGTTGCACTATGGGATAGCCACATGATCCTACCAGTACAATGTGGTTGTGTACTGATTTTGCACTTGCTCTTATTTTTGTTGAGTATAGAGCATTTTCCAGCGGCTATTGACATACCTCACTTAGAAGATTAGTGATCGTCGCTTCGAATTCAAGGGTGAGCCAATTCTTCCTGGCTGCCATGAAATTCTCTTTTGTCTATGTCCACCATTTTCAGACTTAGACATTTATTTAGCTAGTTGATTAGTTCATTAGTTGGGGTTGTATCCCTTAATTGTTTAGACTTGGTTCATTGTTAGAATGTTTTGGTACATTGACTTTTAGGTTCTAGATTGTTCTTCTGCATTGTTAGTTATTATTGTTAGACTTTTGCTAGAGTTTATGGGAACTCTACTTTTATTTCGTGTTTGATTTAAATGTCTTAGTTTTTAGATTATTTGCTTGGTTTGGGTTGTAGTAGTGGTTCTCCCACCGGAGTGTTAGTGTGGGTGCCAATCATGACGCTCTGGGTCGTGACATTAAGAGCATGTTGAACATTACTGTTAAAACTGTTTATTTTAGAAGCACTTTTCTAAAGTAGCTTTTCAAACAATGTTTTTGAAAAAAAGTAATTTGTGTATGATTAATTCATTTGAAAAGTGCTTTTGATAAGCATATTTTGTTTGTCTATTTTTTTTAAAAATACTGTTGAGAGTCAAATTACAAAAAAATGACAAGTATCAATTTACTTTTAATATTAAAATGATCATAAATATATCTTATCAAATTTTAATTTTAATTTTATTTTATTAAATTGAAATGTACATATTTAAATTTTCAATCAATATTATACATAGATGAATAAAAAATAAATTAAATATTGATATACTATTAATATGATGATTTAAATATAAGGGATATATTGGTAAATATGTATATGACAGAAATATTTTGATTTTAAAATAAATGATTTTCTGCTTATTCTTTGCTTTTTGTAAAAAGCAGAAATCCTAAGCTTCTTTCTAATAGCGGAAAAAGTGCTTCTACTTCCGCTTAAAAGTAGTTTTACTGATTAGCCAAACACCTACATAGTATTATTAGTGCTTACTATCTTAGTTACCACGCTGAATAGTTTGAGATAATCAAGATCGTGTTGATATTTATTTAGTTATCACAAACAATGGTGCGCACATGATTTTTTATAAGGGGTGTCACCTTTTAAATGAAAAACAATAAATAAAACAATGTGACATCATTTTTTTTTAAAAAAAATGAATAAAATACAATTCATGCTCACTAATATACCTTTTCTAAAAAGAAATATTTTAAAAATTATAAAAAAAAATCATGAGTTTTTTTTTAAATGAATTCAAAATACTTTTTAAAATTAATAATATTAAATGTTTCATAATTTGTTCTTAATTAATTTCATTGATGAGAAAGAATGTGAAAGAAAAAAAATAAAAAAACAAGACCTATAAGAAGGGTGAATGGAGAACTTCAAATTTATAATAAAATGACAAGTTCTAGATTCAAACACACAACCTTGCCCTTAGAATTAAGGCACCTGACCACCTAAGTTGGCCAGTTAGGTATACATTTGTTTTAAGAAATGTCACTATATATAATATATTCGCTATTTCTCCTTTTGCCATTAATTATATATGTATATTTAGTAATTTTTCAGAAGTGTCACGTGACACCCTTTGGACCTACGTAGATCCATCCCTGATCACAAAGATGACTGCTCCTAGTGCTTATTGAAGAAGTTTACTCACCATAACAGTATCAACAAAATTATTTGTCATGCACTAAAGTAATTGAACTTACTCAAATATAACATTATTGTTAAGGCTTGAGTTGAACTATATGGCATACATTAATTGCAACATATCCTAAATCAACCTCTTGTAATCCTACATAGATTTTAAAAAAATTGCTTGCTCTGTCACATCTTGAATCAATTGTGTCAAGTTGAAGTTAGATGAACCCTCTTCCTCCATAGCCCTCTTTGCCTTTTCTCCTAATTCTTTAGCTCTTTTTCTTCTCATTTCACCTTCCATTTCTTCACCCATTACTTCTTCAATCACCTTCTTAATATCATCTTTGCTTACTTGTGTTCCCAATTTTTCTTCTTCTCCAAACATCACTTGCCTCTCTATGCCTGACCTCACTCCTGTCTTGAGTACATTCACTATTAACCTCTCATTGCAAAACTGCTCAGCAAACATTGGCCAAGTGATCATCACCACGCCAGCAGTTATACCTTCCAAGCTCGAATTCCATCCACAGTGAGTCAAGAACGCACCTATTGAAGGGTGTGATAAGATTAGTACTTGTGGTGCCCAACCGTGGATTAAAAGTCCTTGTCCTTTAACTCTTTCCTCAAAATCCTCTTCCACTAGCCAATTTTTGAACTCATCAGACATGTGTCTAACAACCCAAATGAAGGGTCGTTTCGATGATTCTAACCCGAGCCCTAGCTCAACCATCTGAGATGTGGAAAGGCGCGATAGGCTCCCGAGACAGACAAAGAGTACAGAGTTTAGTTCCCATGAATCAAGCCAGTTTAGGCACTTGTGTTCATCTATTGAAGCCTTGTTACCTCTTTCAGCTTTGTCCTGTTTCTCTTTGTTACAGAGTGAAACAGGGCCAATGGTCCAAATTTTCTTGTTTTTCACATTCATTAAACCCTCGACGTATTCTTTTTCCAAATCCTCGAAGCTATTCACCACTATCCCATAAGCTTCCTCCTCCGCTTTCTTCATTTGATCAGAAATTTCTCGCCATTCTTCATTTCTCGGCCTGACAGCACTACCAAGCTGATTTTTGCTTAATTCAATCTTGTCGAATAATCCAGGCACTCGAAAATACTCTGTATCAGACTCAATCTTTTCTAACTCCTCCCAATTTCTCAAATTATGTAAACATAACAAAGAAAAGCAACCCATTCCATGGAAAACAATCCTAGGAATGTTGAATTTTTCTGCAACATTAGTTGTCCATGGGAAACACATATCAGATATTACACAACTTGGTGAAGGTTTCATTTCTTGCAACATTTCTTCCACTTGGGGCTGAAGTCTTTTCGTAGCATCGAAGAATTTCAGCCCCAAATCCATCGATGGAAGCATGTCGAAATTTTCACACCCTTCTGGTAGTCCAGCCTCTAAGCTTGGAAAGTAGAGATGAACCACCTGAATCTTTAGTCCTGTTTCTATAGCGCGATCAATGACTTTTTTGAATCTATTGGCATTCAAATGTGTAGTAACGATTGTGATAATAACTCCACGTTGTGCTAGTAATCGCGCAATGTCAATCATAGGGATTGTATGACCTTGTGCCATGAAAGGAAACAACACAAAATGTGGCTGTATAGTAGGAACACCCATTGTTAGTCGAAAAATGAGAGAATATTTTTGTTATTACACTATGGTTTCATCAACATATTGTTTAATTTATAGACTATAGTATATGTTGATTGTAAAGTGATGATGTAAGAGCAGACATAAGCATTTTCAGCTTTATCTTAATGATGATAATGTATGATTGCTATTGTGAAATTAAATATGAGAGGATGATATTTACTAGACAAAATGGAGTTTCTAATTTTGTAACAACCCAGCTTATTACAGATATTGCTGTATTTTTGTTTTAAAATATTCTTGGAATAAACACCCAAGATAAGATTAAATATAGTACTCCATACAAGATAGTCACAAGAATACAAAATGTCCCATTTTTATGAGGCTGACATGAAGTATATCATTCTTATAACAAACACCTTTTGGGCGATGTGAGGGGTCAGTCGGTGAGCTCGACTAAGCTCGCCGAGCAGTTTGTCGTGCTAGATTTCTACCCCGACTCCCAATCTTCAATGCACAGCCTACGGGAACCAAATTAAATCCCTATTCTATGAAGTTAACACCTATCCCATATCATTACCAACCCCGAGGTACTCATACTTCCCCCATTTTATCTAAAATCGACCAATCAACGTCCTTTCCCTTAAAAATAACGTCACCCGATCTATCATGGGACAAATTCAATTGGATTTCAATAAGTTTATGAGTTTTGAATTTTAGGATTGGACAAGAGTTGGAGTTGGGTTCGGAATAAGTTACTTAGGCATATTAAGTGGACTTCTTTTTGAGATAAAATTATTGAATTCTGCTTAACACGTAACTTCAGTGATTGATTAGCCCCACGTTTTTGGAGGATGATGACAAAATCAGACTGATGGTCATGAAAGTTCCACATGATTAACTGATAGGAATGAATGGGAAAGCTGATTTCTGAGAGTTCAAAGCCAAAACTATCTCTTCAATGTTTTTTGTCCGCTTCTTGTACCTTCTATTACCGCCTAAGCTAAGAAATTTGTTTAAACGTTAATTTGAAATTATAATTTAAACTTATGATATGAAATTTCATGTCCAAACTATACGAAGTCAAGCGATTAGTACTCTATTTTGCATGAAGTTAAAAATATATATTTCACTTGAAATCATAAAATACGACCAAAATTAATATTTTTGGTTTGGGGTAAAAAAATGATTGACGTGGCAAAAGGGGTCAGTTTCATTGCTAAATTGATGATGTAAGGGCAAACATAAGCATATTTATAATAAAAAACATATTATGTCTTACGACAGATTTATAATAAAAAACATTTTATGTCTTACGACAGACACGTGAACTTGGTATGACATAGATGCAGTGGCGGATATAGAATTTTAAGGCTGTGGGTGCTTTGAAAGTGGCGAAATAAAAAATATAAAAGATATGTTAATAATGAGATTCAAACCCGGCTCAACAACACTAAAAGAACCTTAAGCATCCACCCAAGAGCGAATATTAATGGATCAATCAGATCATTTGTTCACCGGGTGCTCTCTGATAATTTTATACAAATATCTCTTAATTTATACATATATATATTCAAGACGAGATTAATGGGGGCTCAAACATCCGGCAGACTTTATGTGGGTCCGCTGCTGCACGGATGATGTTGAATGATCGCACGTTAATGGTCATCTCCAAATTAAAGGATAATTAGAGGTTTAAAAATGAAATTTTAGTTAGAGATTTTTCAAACTTTTTTAGATTCAAATTATTATTTAAACTTGGGAAAAGGGTCTAATATACCCCTCAACTTTGTCATTTAGAGCTGATATACCCTCGTTATGAAAGTGGTTCATATATATTATATACAAATGACTCACATATACCCTTTTCCTCTAACGAAAATGAAAAAAAATTAATTTTAGTTTAATTTTTTACTATTATTTTAAAAAATATATATAATCGCATATGAGTATATTTAATCCTCCTCAAACATATTTTTTTTTACTTTTTTTTTTATTTCAATGACTAATTTAGATTTATTATTTTGTGTTTGGTTTGGTTTGGTTTTATATTTTTAAAAATCGATAGTATTTGGATTGGTTATGATTTTGTTCGAAAAAACCAAAGAAATAATTTTATTGTTATACATACATAATATGTTATTTTTATAAACATTTTTAAATATCTTATATCCGTTTTCATCAAAATTTATTTATATTTACTTATGAAAGCAAAAATGTCCGAAGTGAGAACATTTATCTTATTGACTTCATGTATATGAGTGTCTATGACAATTCTTTGTGGATTGAAAATGTCATTGTCTCTTCCTTCTAGGCCAAAATAATGAATTTTGATGCTTTATCCGTAGTAAATTCAATAATAGAAAGTTATGTAATATGAGTCATTCTAACTATTCTTCGTTTTGAATGGATTGTTGTCACATTTTTCACTTTTTGAATGAATTGTTTCTTTTATTTTTGTATATGGTTAATAACCGAACCATAATCGATAACAACCAAAATCGATAAATATATATTATATTTGATTTGGTTTGATAATTTTAAAATCGATTAAATTGGTTTGGTTTTGGTTTTGACCAATAACCGATCCAAACCAACCCAAGAACACCCCTAGCTTTAATGATACCAATACAATATATGATATTGATTTAGTATCAATTAAGCGAAGATTATCAGTCTTAATGAATTGGGGTATGGAGTGTAATTAGTTATGAAAGAATGGGTATTTCGGAAATTACTTTGAATTTGAATAGTGTAAATTTCATATATGACATATATTATAGTACTATTTTCAAGCTATAGCAGTAAAATTAGACTTTCAAGCTATAGCATTAAAAATTTCAGGTTATAACAAATTCACAAAAAAAGAAATGTTTTTATTAATTGGAAAAATCTTTAAAAAAAAATAAAAAGATAAACGAAATTTTTAAAAAAATGGAATTAAAAATAATAAAGAAAAAAACTGAAATTGTGGCCTGTAATTTAATTTGAACTTATTGTGGATAATTAATGATTAGCATGAAATAAGGGATCCAAACAAATTAACAATATTTTTTATCCTTAATGATTAGCATGAAATAAGGGATCCAAACAAATTAACAATATTTTTTATCCTTAATGATTAGCATGAAATAAGGGATCCAAACAAATTAACAATATTTTTTATCCTTAATGATTAGCATGAAATAAGGGATCCAAACAAATTAACAATATTTTTTATCCTTAATGATTAGCATGAAATAAGGGATCCAAACAAATTAACAATATTTTTTATCCTTAATGATTAGCATGAAATAAGGGATCCAAACAAATTAATGTCACGACCCAAAAATGGACGTGATGGCACTCGTCTTAACCCACCAAGACAAGTCAGCCTAAAACTCAACCATTACAATAAAATGCGGAAATTTTTATAATAAACTCAAATATACCCCCAAAAT
>NW_006239373.1:432019-433744 GCF_000226075.1 Solanum tuberosum | reverse complement strand
TTTTTTCTTAAAGTATAAAGTAATTGTATATCCAAATATTTAATAGAATTATTGGAAAGAAATTTGTAAGAAAATGTGTTTCGTAAGATGTAAAAAAAGTTATTTGGATTTTTGACGAATTGTATAACAAGTGTTTTAAGTTGGTATTAAATTATAAATTTTAGTGTGTTATATTAGATGTTGTCATTTCTGAAGTAATTAGTGAGTTAGAAATGAATTATTTGGTACGATAAGATATAGATATCTGTAATGTATGATTTTTTGTTGTATGAAATGTGTATTAAGTGAGTTTGAAAGTTGTTATGAAATAAGTTGTCTTAATAATATATGTATGAAATATATATTAAGAAAGTATGAAATTTGTATGAAAGCGTGTCCAGTAATCTAAAAAAAAGTTATTTGAAATTTTGACCAATTGTATGATAAGTGTTTTAAGGTTGTATTAATTTTGAAATTTTATTGTTGACATTTTTGTATAAATTTGTGTTACATTAATGAAGTATTTTCGTAAAATAATGTACATATTTGATGTATGAAATTTGTATTAAAATAGTATGAAAGTATTTGGAATGTACTATTTGAATGGTATTTGTATGAAATGTTTTTTGATTGAATATAAAAATTGTTTTGTAATGTTCTGTCTGTCTGAATGATATTTGTATTTTGAATTGTTTGTTTATAATGTGAGACTAATTTTTATTTTTTTTAATTGAAACAGGGAATTATGTCGATTTTCAAATGGAGGGGGTTATATACGATTCTTCTAGTCTTTATAGTGGTCTAGTAAGTGCGATAACATCGCAGCTTATGATGATACTAATATAAAATGATTTAGAGATATTAAGTGGGTATGAAATCTGTTTTGAGAGTACTGTCTGAATGATATTTGTATGAAAATATAATATAAAATGTGTATAATTTTGTTATTATAATGAATTTTGTGGATGAAATTTGTATGTTCTTTGGATGACTAATTGTTTTTTTTTTTTAATGAAACAGGGAAATATGTTGATTTTCAGATGGAGGGGATTATATATGAATGTTCTAGTCTTTATAGTGGTCTAGTAAGTGCGATAACATCGCAGCTTATGATAGATGGTGATATTAATGATATAGAGATAAAATATATATTTAAAAAATCATTAAGTAGTCCACATTTAAGACCAGTTATCGCTGCGAATTCTTCGATTCCAAAACGTAATTCTATACCATTTATTTTCACAACAAACATGTCGTCTCTGACATTTTCAGATTCAAGAATCATTAAATGCCGCAATATTTGACATTGAATCTTTATGTTGTGCATGTCATAAAATACACGAAAAGGTGTTTGTTCCAGAAATTGTTGAAACTTCTCTTGCTCAAGGAAAACCAACAGATCAGCAAATACATTCATGTTTGTACATGAAGACCAGTGTGTGTATCTTCCTTGCCTATAACATAAAATTATTTATACTAAATTAAAACATACTTCATACAAGTATTATTCAAGTTTCATTCCAGTTGTAACTACAGTTTAAAGATAGTTATAATTAAATTATATCATATAAATTAAATAAAAAATAAATCAAAATCATAAAAACATTGATAAAAAAAATATAAAAGTATGTTCATACAAGTATTATTCATGTTTCATACACATGCATATAGATAAATTTTAGTAATGCCTTGTACCATATTTATAAAAAAATTCACACCAATTTTATTCAAACATCATACCATTTT
>NW_006239373.1:413256-431250 GCF_000226075.1 Solanum tuberosum | reverse complement strand
TTGAGTTAATATATTGAAAGTTGGAGCATGAACTTCATCAGTAGAAGTTCCTTCAACCAATCTGGGACTCTTTCGAGGCGTTTCAATGGGTTTCTTAGACATGATTTTGTTGAAAAACTTAATTGGACGGACGATTGTGAAAATGGTGTAGTTGGCTGGTGAGAAAAATGGGAGAGACAAGGTGAAAGTGGGGTAGTGGGGGTGATGGCGTGTAGATTTGAATAGGCGTGGGTGGAGGGTGGTGGGATTGAGGTATAGGAGGTTTGGAGTGTAACATTAAACAAGGAAGTCTAATCTATGTAAATCCCTTAATATGTGTAACTGATGATTTCAGTTTTAAAAAAGGAATTGAAATCAAATTAATTAAATATTATTAATTAATAATATAAAATATAAACAAATTAATCATTTATTAAATAAATTGAAATTGATTTTTAAATTAAATTAAATTTAATTGATATGTCATAACCCGTAAATAAACTGTTATAAGTAAGAATTGTTTAAAAATATGTTTAAAACCCGTAAAATTTACTCTTAAATGTGTATATGGCGTGAATTTTTCATTTGAATATGAACTTATAATTATTTTGGGTTTTAGGGCCCATTTATGTAGTTTTTCCAAAAATTTCATGAAAATTGAACCAAAAGCCCAAATCCATTAACTTGTTGAGCCCAACAATATGCCTCTTTTGTAGTCTCTCCCTGTTCCTAAATTTTGCCAAGTCTCTGCAATTTCCTCCATTATTATCAGGGTTTAAGAGCTTCACCATCACCATGAACACCTTAAACCCTCTTCATCTTTCTGCAAAATCAAACAATTTTCAGTACCAATTCATTCCTTCAGTGTTAACTCAACAACCCCTCAATTCTTTTTCCTTCAAAACTCCATTTCCATTATCCATTAAACTCTCTAAAACCCCTAATTCTAAACCCTTCAAATCTTTAATTCCACTCTCTTTTCTCAAACCCACATTGATTTCCACCATTACTGCCACTGCCCTTTTCTTTACAGGGTTTTATTTCAACCCCAAACAAGCTATTTGTTGTCCTGTTTCGCCGGTGCCAACCGTGGACACGAATGTGAAAGAAGAAGTTTTAGAACAGGAGGAAACTGAAAAGGCGCCAGAAAATGTTGAAATATTGAGAAATTTGTTGGAAAATCGTGTTAAGAATAGAGAATTAGACGATGCTCTTAGCATTATAAACAAGTTGATTGAGCTGGAGCCTGATGAGATCGAATGGCGTTTCTTGAAATCTCATTTGTATGTTCATAATGGGGAGATTGAATTAGCTAAATTGGGTTTTAGAGATGTTATATTAAAGGATCCTTATTACGTAGAGGCGTATCGCGGGCTGGTTGTGGCAGCATCGGAAGATGAGTCCGTGGAGGAAATGAAGAAAATTGAGAAACAGGTTATGGAGGGGATTAACATGTGTGAGAAGGAGGAGAAAGAGAGTGAGTTGAGGGATTTAAAGCTTATTCTTGCACAAATATGGGTTATTGGAGGTAAATATGATGAAGCATTGAAGGTCTATCAAGAGTTAGTGGATGAGGAGCCAGGGGATTTTAGGCCTTACTTGTGTCAAGGCATGATATATACCGCGTTGAAGAAGAACGACGAGGCTGAGAAGTATTTCGAGAAGTATCGAGGACTGGTGCCACAAGATCATACTAATGCTAGATTCGAGTTTATGATGGCGACTTGATTGCAACAAAGGTTTTTGCAAAGAAGGCGGAGGGTGTGATTGTTGGTTTTCCATGGAAGCTGAGATTCTATGATTGAGGTATGGTAGAAATTGAGTTGCATTGTATTGTTGTAGATTAATTATATTGTGCTTATTAGATGCTTAGATATACTTTTCTCTCTGGTTTGAGAAGGTAGAGGCTTTTACGTAGAGTTGTAGCACTTAGGTTTAAATTCAGATGCCAAGATGAGTTTTTTATGTAATTTAGTGGAATGGAGCTCGAAGCTATTTAACTTCAGATTAGATGGTATTTTGAATGAAATGATGAACTATATAAGATAAATTCAATCAAGAATGCAAACAAAATTACTCTTTGTGATATTATCTTGTGTAATGCAATCATTCCTGCGCAATATGCTGTGAGTCTTATATGTTGTGAGCTCTGACTTCTGATGCCGAAGACACAAAGATTACATGGGAATGGTTTGCTGCTACCGACATGTGGGAGCAATTAGGAATACTTTGATCATTTAAACAAGTCTAACCTTTGTAGCTCGCTTGAGTTATGTTATTCATACCATACTACACTTGCAACCAAGAACTAAGAGGGAAATCTGAGTTCATTGGAGATTAAATGACACCAGTTCGTAAACAATGTTGAACACCATTCGTTCTGAAATTATCCTAAATACATAGTGATCATTCAGACTAAATTGAATTAAACTCAAATAAACCAATTAAACCTGTGTTGTTTTGCAAAATGAATCCAAAAATCTGTCTTTTAAAAGAAAAAAAGTATGAGTGTTTGTTATTTAGTTCTGTTTCTCAATTTTAGTTTTATTATTTTGAAGATGTATTTAGAGGTAGGTAGGGAGGTCTTGACTAGATCCCTCTATAATTATGTTGAAGATTTGCAGGATTACAAGTTCAGTGAACATAATATGAGCATCAGGATTTCATCCTCTCTTTTTTCGAGCATCAGGATAGATCATTTCATGTTCCCTATAGTTACTTATCTGGTCTTTGGAACGATGTTGCTCGGATCCTCCAAAACATGCCTCTGCACTCGTGTCGTATCCACCATAAATGAAGAACTTTTGGAGGATTTGACACACACCTAACAATGTTTTTTAAGGATCTGATAAACATAACTTTGGAATATATGTTAGAAGTCCATTAGTCAATATTATGTTGATCTTCGCCTACATGTAATTTTCTGTGCATAGCCCATGGGTAATACTTTTGGTTTTAGGCCAGTTAATGTGACATCATGAACTTTGTGTAGATCACAATCGAGTTCAATGATGTTCTTTTCTCTTCATGCCTTGAAGTTTGTTGTTTAGATTGAATCTAGTTATGTAACCCTTATAAATCTAGCTTGCTGCAGCTGCTTCTTCTTGCTTCAGTTTGATTAGGAAAATTCCTAATGTACATTTAGTGCAACAACAACAACAACACACACCCAATGTAATTCCACAAGTGGGGTCTGGGGAGGGTAAAATGTACACATTCCTTAACCCACCTTTTTTTGAGAAGGTAGAGAGGCCGTCTCCAAAAGACCCTCAGTTGAACAAAAAGTGAAAATGTACCTGTAGTACATATAACAAAATCTAAGCATTCTCTTTAAAGCCATTCTCAATGAATCGGAAATTCTCTTGATTCAAGTGTCACATAAGACCCTTTATATGAAGTTGTATGACAACAAAATATGCATCCTTTCCATCACAAAAATTTCAATACACAGAATTACAGGCTATAGTTTAAATCTTTATACATATTTCTAATTAACAGTAGCAATGGCTACACTGTCATCGCCTAGTCTTGACGTTACTCACATACCTAAAAAGCGGATTTTCCCCCAGTTTATAAGATCCAAACTTAGTTTGATCCAGTTGAGATGGAGTCCACATATGTTGAAATTGATGCAGATACAAATATGGGCACTAAGACGAATGTTAAAGAGTAAATGTTGCAGGACCTGTGGATTCATCAAATTTGAACCTATTGAGAATAGTTTGGATATTTGATTCAATATGTCTGGCTTAGTTGACACAGAGAGGCAGATTCATCCCTCTTTTCCTTTCCTGACAGCTGAAGATGCATTTTTCAGCCTTATTTGTATGAAGAAATTTTGGAACAACGATGAATTTACGGTAAAAATATATCCATACTCAATGTTTGTTCCACGAAAATGAATGCAAGACACTTGCACTTTGCGTGTCTTGCATATTAACTTTGGTTATGTGATATATATATATATTCACTTGCATTTGTGGCATGATTAAATATGCTAAGGTTTGGGGTAGATATCGGGTACAGGTAAAAAAAAAAAAAGTCGACGAGTTTAGCTTGTGGAACCATGTCTAGACCCAGGAAACTTCACCCAATGACCTTGAAAATGAGTGATCTTGAATTTTTGACCCCTCGCTTGCTTCATAGGCAAAACTTCAAGGTTAAAAGTCGAAACTTGAAGTTTTGCTTTTGGAGCAAGCGTGATCAAAATTCAAGACCATCCATCTCTAAGATCATTCTTGTAAATTACCCGGTAAATTTCATGCTAAAATAGGCAGCAAAACTTTTCCATGAAAATTGAGAAGTTCACAAATACCAGAAAGTGAAATCCATCAGGAAGATGATAAACCAATCCCAGACTAAAATTCCACTTCTCTAAAGTCTTACTAAACCACCAAAAAAAAAAGTTGATTTACATTAGTTGAATTGTTGTTGTAGTTGGAGTAACATTTTCTATCTTTTCATGAGACAACACCATCTGCTTGTCATTATTCAACTCAGAATTACTCAAATTAACTTTGGCTGTAGGGACAGACGATGCCAGTGTTGGTGTCCATAACTGTGCATTTTTCACCTTGGAAATGCTTGCAAGAACTCCTAATGGTGTCACATCCCCAGTTACTGTCACCTTCTTAGCAGCAAAATCTATGTTGAAAGATTTCACACCTGACTCATACCCAATCAAAAGTTTACGATTTATCAACGAGTTTAAGTTATATATATGTATCGACAGTACAAGGTAATTAGAAGAAAATTTCTACGATAAGCATCAAGCGATAACATAAAAATAGTACAATTTTGGGTTAAATTTAACTTCAACATAGTCATATATAACCAAAGTGGAGTAGTAAGTACTCCTTGATCCTTAACAAGAGGTCTCGGGTTCGAGTTCCTAAGTCGTCTTTGTTAGAGAGCGCTTTACCCCCTAATGTGAATTTCCTGATGCGAATTCAGATTTAATCGGGTTCTAATGTGGGTATCGGACACCAAACACCGGGTGCGAAACCAAGACAAAAACATGGTCATATATGCAATGAGCTTTACCTAAAGTCATGAGGACTTTTAAACAAGGTCTTACATGATGTAAACACTACATGCTAACTAAGCCTATGGCACACCATCGGTTCCAATGTGGGTATCGGACACCAAACACTGGGTGCGAAACCAAGACAAAAACATGGTCATATATGCAATGAGCTTTACCTAAAGTCATGAGGACTCTTAAAACAAGGTCTTACATGATATAAACACTACATGCTAACTAAGCCTATGGCACACCATCGGTTCCAATGTGGGTATCGGACACCAAACACTGGGTG
The DNA here is from genome assembly GCF_000226075.1 of Solanum tuberosum. NCBI lineage: Eukaryota > Viridiplantae > Streptophyta > Magnoliopsida > Solanales > Solanaceae > Solanum > Solanum tuberosum. The sequence continues at coordinate 425,953 of NW_006239373.1, read as the reverse complement.
CGAAACCAAGACAAAAACATGGTCATATATGCAATGAGCTTTACCTAAAGTCATGAGGACTCTTAAAACAAGGTCTTACATGATATAAACATTATATGCTAACTAAGCCTCTAGCACACTATCAATGAATTTTAACTTGTTATAGCATGTAAATTATCTTTTTTATGAATATAACTTAAAAAGGGATAGCCTGGTGCATGAATCATTCCGTGTTCAGCAAAGTCTTGGGAAGGACCACATAAGAAACTTACCTTGACACAAACATCAGTATCAACTGATTCCACGGCTTGAACCCGTAACAAGTCATTGAGAAAATTTCAAAGAGGGCATTATGAATGGTCCCCTAAGAAGAAGAGAGAGCCACACATACCTTGCATTCTAGAGATGTGTTTTCTCATCTTCCTTTCACATCCTCTGCAGTGAAGTGAAACTCTAAGAACAACCACCTGCAACAAAATATTCATTACTCTGTCATTTCATATATGGACCACTTTTTTTTCTACAACTAATATATCCTTCCACTTTATTATTATTCATATATTCTAACAAACAAAAGATGATGTTTAACCTGTAAAGTATCTTTTTTCTTCACTATATTATTAACAAGAATGTTTTTTTCTCTATCTTTCTGAAAAAAGAAATTAAAATAAAACACTTTATTAAATTAGAGTTGAAGTTTTGCTACTTCATAAATGTCAGTACAAATCCTTTTCAATTACTCTCTCTTGTAATCAAATAACACTCTTTCGTTTTTAGTCTCGGACTCTTTAAAAATATCATGATTGTGCATGTCAGATCCTTCAAAATTAATGCATACGGAAATATTTTTGGAGAGTAAAAGTAACATTGGATTAAAATCTAAAAGAGAGTATTTTTTTATAGCTATAGAAATCTCAAGAGTAGGTTGAGAATCATAACGTATCGTGTTCAAATCTTGTCGCAAACAAAAACAAACGATAATTTCTTCTCATATATCCGAATTTTGTTGGACCATTACTAAAAAATCACTAATTTCCCATTCAGCATCTATTTTCATTAGATATTTTTCTGGTGAGCTGGTTCGATTTATAACATAAATTTGTCATTGAATAGTAAAAACCTCTGTTTCTAGTAGTGAACAGATTACCACCCCAAACATATGCTGCCTTGAATTAGTTGAATTATTTATGTTCGAGCTGATCTGAACACTACGATTATTAAAAAAAAAGAGGAGAAGAAGAATTGAGGAACCTGATTAGCAGAAGCAGAAGGTGGAGGACAAGATTCATGTGTCTCTGTTTTCACATCTTCCAGTACAGAGCTACTACTACTAGAATCAACCAATTTGAGAACAGGTTCAAAATCTGATAAAGCATCCAAAATATTCTTCTCACTCAAAAGATATCTAGATGAACCAGGTGGAGTTATAAATTCACCAGGCTTTTTACAGCTCCAACTACTCGTCTTAAAAATATTCTCATTTCCTTCACTAACACTGCTCTTCCTTTTCTCATCATCCTTTTCTATCAGTAATTTTTTTGAGACGCCTTTTGATCTCTTCGATTCTTTCGAAGTTGATTTTCTGCTCTTGCTCTGTGCTTTCGGAGAAATTGGCGAACGAGCAGAGCAAGGTGCAGATATGGATTTAGGACCTGTTCTTCGCGAATCTCTGATTATTGGATTGTACCTGAAAAAATTGAGAAAATCAACTAATTTGCTTAAACAGAATTTCTCAAGTTGATCATACAATTGAGATTTGGTCATGAAATAAAAATTCAGTACACCACATACATAAACTAAGTTTTATTATTAGCAGTCATCGTTTTAAAATTCAGAACTCATAAAGTTGAAATTGTGACGTAGTATGTACCGATCAATTGCACGGCTGCCGGAGATGCTTCCGCCGCCGAGTTGTATAACAGAGGAGGAAGAAGAAGAAGAGCCTAATTCTTCCATGCTAAGACATATTGCTGTAGCAGCTTGGGATGCACAGAACATATCTTTCATTTTTTTTTTGTGAAGGGAAATAATGGGAATATTGAAAGCCAAATGGTTTATTTAGAGAATGTGCATAAAAAACTTTATGTGAATTTATGATTGAAAAGTGTTTTTTTTTTTGTTTTAAGAGAAAAGGGGATAAGAAAAAGAGTTGAGTTGTTACATGGAAGATATTGATACTGTTGTACTGTTTTATCTGTATTTAAGTTCACATGTTGTGCTAACTTATCATACAGCCTGGACATAAATTCTTTTCAACTTCTTTATTTACTATCAAGATTAGTTACTCTCGGACTTTTTAAAAATGTCATCGGGTCTGTGTCAGATAAAGTACAAAACACATGAATAGTGATTAAGAGGTCACGCGTTCAAGTCTCAGGAATAACCTTTGGTAGAAATGCAAGATAAGACTGCATACAATAGATCCTTGTGGTTGGACCCTTCTCCGAACTCTATGCATAGCGGGAATTTTAATGCACCGGACTATTTTATTTTTTTGGGTAGTAAGATGAGATAGAACAAATACACAACTAATCTTCCTGGGGAAGAACTATAAATTTAATTATATCAAAATCCTCATTAAAAGATTCTCAACAATGTACCTGAAAAGATCAAGATATTAATTTTTTTTTTAAAATAATATACAATATTTAGTGAATTAATGATTATATAGTGGTATTTAATAAGTTAAAAAGTTGAAATGGTGACACTCGTGGACTGCGTTTTCTGAAAGATTCAGTGACAGTTTTCCTAAGAGTGCGCTTCCGCCTCATTTTTTAAAACATTCAACTCTATAAACATTTTTTTACAGGCTCGTTGTCTCTGTATGACCTATAAGTATGAGTTCGAATTAGCTGATTCTGCCATCCCGGTATGTTGTCTACCATTAGGCGGGGGTGGATTGAGTTTGAATTACACTCCTTCCGTTTCAATAATTTTTCTAGCCCGTTTAAAAAAGAATAATTTATTTATTTTTAAACTCTTTAATTTCAATTTTTCACGTAACATGTTTAAAACAACAAAATTATTTACCATATCTTTAATCTACGACCATAAACTTTAAAAATATTCATTACTTTTAAAATTTCGTGCTAAGTTAAACTAAGACAATCGAATTAAAACGGAAGAAGTAACCCAAGTTTCTGAGCTGAAATTAGCAGAGCTTGCACGAGAATGAGACAGTGCAACGGCTAAATAATCTGTGGACACCCAAATAAATAAAAATATTTCCTCTTATAATGATACACAAAGTTCAGATTTCATGTGCAACTGTTCACTTTGTTTATTACAAAACACAGTTTTTGTTTTATTCAATTCATGGGGTTTTAGCAAAATGCCAACTTCATTTACTGTCTTTTCTAAATTAAAAAAATAAAATTAAAATTGAAGAGTGGAATCCTCATCAACAAAGTAAAAGTTTAAATTATCGATTATCTAAGCTAGAAATTGTACTTATGTTTAAGTAAAACGTTATCTTGAGTTTTTTGGTTGTATTAGTGTTGGGAAATTAAGATGAAAAATTGTGATTAATTAATCCTAAAGTTTCACGTCATTTTATCCTTGTTTTTGGACAATATTGCCCCCAATTAATATTTTTGTTTTTACTATAAAGTATTTGGTGTGTGAAAGACGTTGCAACTTTAATATGAGGGGTCTGAAGGTAGTTCAATTTTGTTGGGTCCTGCCTTGCGTAAATGTTTCTTTTTACTTAGCTTATTATTTAGAATTTTTTTTTTAAAAAAAAGAATTATGCAAATACAATTCTTGAAAAATTGCCAAGCGGATAATGTTAAACTCGGATTTAATGTTTGCCCATATGTTGTTCAACCTTATGAACAAACTATTAAACCATTGTCTAACGTTCGCAACAACTTATAAAATTTTAGACCATGTGATTCAAAAGTAATATTTAAGTTGTGAACTAAAATGTCCACAAGTTGCAAGAAAATTAAAAACAAAACCGTTTACTAAAAAGTTGTTGAAAAAAAGAGACAACTCATGAAAATTCTTGATCTTGCACTTGCTCCGATGGTAAACATCCTCCATCTCCAATCTTAGGATTGCAGGTTTAAGTAAGGAACAAAAAGTTGCAAGAAAACTAAAAACAAAATCGTTTACTAAAAAGTTGTTCCAAAAAGAGACAACTCGTGAAAATTCATGATCTTGCTCTTGCTCCGATGATAAACATCCTCCATCTCCAAACGTAGTAATAGAAAAATTGCAAACAAAACTAAGGATACTTTTGTAAATGCCTATATGGTTTCACTTTTTGCAATCCATTGAATTAAGTAAGAATAAGTGAGAAAGGATAACACTTTTATTCTTTTGTTGTAGAATAAGAATATAAGAACCATATTCATATTCTAAAGTAAAATATGCCTTTGGAATTTTCTTTTTTTCATATCATGAATGAATGAAAGAGAGCTCCATAGAATCAGATACCTTCATAACACAACACATAAAGTCTCTTTTCCTTCTTCTTCCTTTATTCAGATACTTCATATCTTCTTTTACAGATCATTAGTATTATCTATTATACCAATTATTGCTGCCCATAGATATGTTCTCAAATGATCGAGTGAATAAAATCTCTCCATCCTTAACCGCCTTGAAATCGAGAACTTGCTAGGGGGCGCTTTACCCCCTTGCGGGGTCTACCCTGAGCAAGTATTATGAGGCCAATAGATTAAAAAAATGAACCATCATTCAAAGAGTGGCTCCACATAACAGTTTCACAAGTAAAGTTCAAAAACAGTACCTACAAATATTAAATGCAAGGCCAGGAGAACCACAGTAAAAGACCAAATTACTTGTTAACTTGAAGCTAAAAGCTCAAAATTTTCTCCCTGTAGAATTACATGATGTGTATAGGGGAAAAAAATTCAAAACCAAAAACCGGATACACGAAGCATCTGCCTAGAGTAGTGGCTGATGACTGAGCATTCCAGTTAGCTATTGATACAAAAATGAAGAGGGAAAAAAAATGAACGAATATCAACTTCGTATATTAGCAAAAACAATAATCAGTACACTAAGCTTGGTCTATACAACCTAGTGTTGTTGCTACTTCTCTTTATTAGTTGCCTTTTCCTTCATCTTCATTTAAGATGCGATTGCGGAAATCATTGACCATAAGAGGCAGCCCGTCCCTCAAGGGTACTTTCGGCTCCCAGTTTAGCAGTTCCTTTGCTCTGCTGATATCTGGTTTCCTCTTGTGAGGATCATCAGCTGTGTTAGCTTTGAACTCAATAGTAGCACTTGGATCAATCACTTCTTTGACCACCTGTATTCCCAAGTGAAACGATTTAGGGTTGATTGATAGCATAACTGTCAGTTAAACCAGGTAACTGAATAGACATTAGGCATACTTTGTAGTCGGGGAAAAAAAATGTAGTCGAAAAACTAGTGTGCCGAGTACCACTTCAAGATGACTGGACTTATTCATGATGGATAAGTTCATATTTGAAAAGACAATATGCAACACTTTATCACTTAATTATTTCTTATGTCGTAGACCTACTTCCACTAAGCATGGATAATACACTAGATACCCAGTCATGTATAACAATAAATCAATGTTCTATACTTCTACCCTTTGGGTAGGCCCAGTGGTTTGGGCTTGGGACTTCCATGTTGGAGGTCTCAAGTTCGAAACCCCTTGCCAGCGAAAGCAAGGGGTTTGCCTTCTGGGTCGAGCTCGTCGCACCGGGCTTGCCTAGTGTGGGTTACCTCTCATGTGTGGTTTGCAAGCTATTGCATAGGAGCTACCCTGTGCGCACCCAAAATATGTAAAAATGAAAGAGAGAGTGAGAGATGGCCGGTGATGAGGGAGATAAGCCGTTGGTTGTTGTGAGGTGCTTGCTGGGGTACAATATTTTAAAGCAGGAGAGTCGGAGGATGATTTTATGGTCCTGGGTCTTGGAAGACAGGTGGATGATAAAGTATGAGGATAAGAGAAAAATGGAGTCATTTGCTATGGAGAATATGGACTGTGAAGTGGGGGAATAAGGTTTGTGATACTGAGAGAAGCTCAGGGGGGATGAGTTTATGTCGTGTGCTTTCCATAGCTAAAGGTGGACATAGCGTGGTGGTGGTGTTTGTCAAATCTGAAGAACAAGAAGGAAACACTGTGGTGCAAGCATACTTTACAGATAGTGCAGATTTAATATTTCGACACTTGAAAATGTTCAATGATAGTTCTATCAAATAGCCACAGAAACTTTTTTTTTTTGACTTGCATCTGTAGTAAGAATATAAAACTGCAATCAATTGAGCAATAATGATAAAATGACAGCAAAATAAGCAAAAACTTGTGAACTCAATACAAATATTGATTCTCAACGAGCAACATTCACTAAATTGCTCGTGCAGGTAGCGCCCAAACTAATAGTGAATAGGCAAATATGTATTACAGCAGAAACCATAGCTTACCTCGGCAAGCTCTAACATGGTAAACTCTCCTGGGTTTCCCAAGTTGAAAGGGCCAATGTGCTCACCATCCATTAAGGCCATTAATCCGTCAACCTTTCATCAACAGAAATTGATTGTTTTAGTATCATTGTTTGCATTCCAACAGAACTATAGTTTCTGTTATGAATTCTTTAACCAGGCATAATAAACAAAAAAGTAAGCTGGCCACTTGGACTTTTAAATTGGACAATCCACGGCATTTTAATGGATTTTTGATATTCACAAAATTGAGATGCAAAATAACAGGGTAATGCACATATAAAAAACTTGTTACACAAACATGTACACATTTAAAGTAAGAAATGTTCCTTGTTTCTTTCTTCTAAACCAGCTCATAAGAGGAAAATAGCAACAGGTGACACACTCTGATCAAAGCTTTGCACACTAGGCAAAAGTCCATGCTCTGTCAGTTCGATGACACCATAATATGTCACACTATTAGCATCTCCTATGTGTATCATTAAACAAGTCATTCTGTTAATTGATGAGGAATAACTAAGGTCTCCTTCACAAGGTATTCAGTTGAGAAATTAATTGATTTGTACTTCTCTCAACCAACGACTAGCAAAGATTATAAGTCTTCTAAAGCATCTTTCCGGACATACTTACAACTTGGAAATATAGCCACATTAGGAAGTTTCACTTGTTAGGCGAAACATCTAGTGGTCTGCATTGTGATTCTCACAATTGAATTCCAATAAAGCAATAGACTGGTTATGGCAAATAGTTCTCGGAATTTTCAAAATGAACACAGAAAACTTGAGAGCTGTAATTAATAGACTATCTCCCACCACCATCTTACATATGAAAAAGTAGGCACAAAAATTCTTTTCACAAGAAAAGCCCATTGCAGTAACAAATGACAGCATACCCTAAGTAGACCACTCATCGGGAATAACATCTTGCTCTGTGTCTTGTGTTCACATAGACTCATATTATGCAATTAGCTGCAGGCTGAGAGTTCTCAACTGAGATTTGAAAGGTCAAATTTTATATGGGCACAGGGCACTTATCAAACTCAGACATGCAGATGATACTTATTTAGCTAGCAACATTAACTGAGAACTGTGCATTTAATTGGACAAAATAGTGGCTACTGGCCACAACTAATGATAACCCCTCTATCTTTAACTAGAAATTTGGTTCCTAAAATACAGTAGGAATGACTGGAAAACATCTTCCAAGTATTTCCTTTACCCCATTTAGTTCTTAGTATTTTAATGAAAGCAATGTCTGCTTTTAGTATTCGAGTTAGATCCTCCAAATCCAGCTATAAAGCATGTACTACATGGTGCTAAAAAGCACATAATCACAACTCCAGATGCTTCCACCATAAGAATCTTAGAGAAGATTTTTGTAAAATATTAATAAAGCTAGACAGTAAAAAGCATGATGCTAGATAGATGTCATCATCTGAAATAGAAAAACAAAGATCTTAGAGAGAGAAAACGTGTACTCCCCCTCATGATGTTTTATTTGACCTACATTTCATTTTAATCCGAGGAGTAAGGATTTGCGTCTTTCTCAAATGGAGAAAATGCCAAATGCTCTAAAAGTCAAACCTGTATATAATAACATCGTGTTATAGGATCTTGAGTATGAGGAGACACCTTCACACTCTCTTCATATCTTCAACTAATATTGGATTACACAAGCTCAAGCCAATCTCATTCAATTTTAATATCTGCTAGCCAAACTAGGTAGGTCAATTTGGGACAAACGGTGCAGAAATTCCAAATATTGGTAAAATACCTAGTCCATTAAATAAAACAAGTTAAAGAAGACACATAAATCTACTAGATACCTGATTTAGAATTTCACTTTACAAGCTCTTTGAATGTTGTCTGTAGCATGCATCACCATTTTCTAATTTTTCGGAAGGATTAACATTTCCAAGAGCTTAAATCAAGTTTTGCAGGCACAACTACCACAGGTAGTCAACCTAACACAGAACTACTACTTTTTACATTCTGACCTTTAACTAATATCATCTACCGCACGCATCTACCCCATCTATCATTAGATGCAGTGAAGACAGTGAGGGCATACTAAAATGGAAGGGGTAATTTATTAATGTCTTACCAAGTCAGAGACATATTGAAAGCTGCGTGTTTGCTTCCCGTCACCATACACTGTCATTGGTTGTTTGCGGATGGCCTGCAAACATGGTTTTAGAAAGAGAAAAACAAATGGATCGTCTAAAGGGAAATTCGGTTTACAGCACTGATGTTAATATAAGCTGAGACGACAAACCTGGGCAACAAAGTTGCTTACAACACGTCCATCATCGAGACACATGCGAGGTCCATATGTATTGAAAATTCGGGCAATGCGCACCTGCATATGAATATTATGGATCGTAAACTCTGGGTCCTCTATGATACACTGCCAGAGAGCAAGTCTAATTTGATACTAATTACAGCTTATAAGTTCATTTTTGGTCTTGCTGTCATAAAGTTGAACGTGACAGGGTTAAATACCAAGTCATAAATAGAAACTTATTAGGATGGATTCTTAAATCAGGAGCAGAAGTGGAACTAAAAATATGTCTCTCTGTCATTGCCTATATGCCATAGGTTTGCTCTCTATCTCTCTCATGATCATCATAAGGTGAAGTTTCTTTGAGTTCAAAATTTTGAACTGCAAAAAAGTACTTCCAGGACTTCAAATATAAGCAGCTACCAAATTTATCTTTTGAACAGCTGTGCACTCATTACTTCAACCAGAAGAGTTGTTTACACCTAACTAAATACTCATTACACATATAATGCTAGACTTATGAATGGAAAAGTACATTCAACTGCACATTAACATTCAGCATCAAATGTCATAACAATCTGTAAGAAAGAAAAATCACTCATTACCTCAACATCTGCACCACGATGGTAATCCATAGTCAAGGTTTCAGCAGTCCGTTTTCCCTCATCATAGCAGCTCCTAACACCTAGATATTTCAAGACACTCAAACATCACTAAAACGATCTGACAGAACAACTTACAAACAAAACTGAGAATAAATTATTGAAGCTGCTACTCACCTATTGGATTCACATTTCCCCAGTATGTTTCCTTTTGTGGATGCTCAAGTGGATCACCATAAACCTCACTTGTACTAGTAAGCAAGAACCTTGCACCAATTCTCTTGGCAAGGCCCAACATGTTAAGAGTACCCATCACATTTGTCTTGTAATCAGAATTAAGGATCTCAAGTACATCAAAATAAAATGAGAACATAAAAATGCACCTTAAGCAGTCGGAAATTCCTTTTTGAAATGGATAAACATATAGAAAAATCCTTAACAAGCAAACTCATATGCACTGACAATGCGAAGAACAAACAATCTAATTATGTAAAAGCCAATTACAAGTAACTTTCTATAACAATCATGGATTGATAACTCGCAAAACATGTAAAAATCATACTACAACCTGTAAATCCATGCACGCCCCCATCGCAAAGAAACAAAAAGCATGCTTTTATACATAACGAATAACGAAAAACAATCCAAATGCTAATGTAGACAAAGGATATAATAGTTTTGACGGGATTATACTTGTAATGAACAGGCGAAGCAGGGCAAGCCAAATGATAGATCTGATCCACTTCCAACAAAATAGGTTCAACAACATCATGCCTAATAAGCTCAAATCTATGATCCCCAAAATGATGCATCACATTTTCTTTCCTCCCAGTAAAAAAATTATCAATCACAATAACATCATCACCTCTCTTAATCAACTTATCAACCAAATGACTCCCCACGAAACCCGCCCCACCCGTCACCACAACCCGCATCCGTTTCCTCCCAATCCCAACAGGCACCCTCCCTGCACCCCTATACGGCGTTGTAACAGTAGATGTATGGGTAATTACACCAGGAACTGAATCGAACCCATGATAAGATTGGGGTATTGGAGAAGATGGGGTAAGGAGAGATAGGCTTGGTTGAAGGATGAAAAAAGTTGAACCAATGAGAATACCCACAAGGATAAAGAGAAGTCTTTGCTCTTTAAGAAGGTAATTGATGGATCTTGGAAGAGATCTGGGATGTTTGAAGGTCTTTGGTGATGATGGTGGGGTGTTTTGTGATATTGACATTGTTGTTTCTTCATCTCTTCTGTGATTCATGCTTGATTGGGTATGCAATTTCATGGTTTTCTTGATCTTCTTCTTCTACTACGATAAATTTATGGGGAAATTTTCAGGTAGAAACAGAGTATAATGTTTGCAGAATCAGAAAAAAGAGACTTTTTTTCTTGCATTTGTTGTTGTCTATAAGGTAGCAGACAAGATTAGCTCAATTTTCCAAACTTTTCCATACTTCTTGGAGAAAGCCAAATATTTTCCACAAATTTATTTTCCAAAACAAATTCAGAAAGAAAAAAAAAAAGTTTTTTTTCGTCCTATGGGAAATACGGAAAATGTGAGCTAGCTCTTTTTTTCTATTTTTGTAAAAAAAAAAAAAATTGATAAATTTGGAGACAAAGATCAAAAGTACATCTGTGAATTGTTTTGCGAGTTTTGTATTTAATGGTAAGCTCTGAACTATTATTATTTATGTATTAAAACGCACCTAGTTGAATTAGATGATAACGGTTAAGATAGAAAAAGAAAACAATGATCAGTTAGACTAGTCAATTTTGAGGTTGTGTTATAATACTGGTAGAGAAGGAAGTATGATGATAGCTCAAGACTCGGGTAGGAAAATAGAACATGGTGATAGTTCAAATAAGAAAAGGGAATAACGGATAATCAATGTGTAGAATTCTAGAAAAAGCGATAGTTCATATATATTTCTAATCACAACTTCTTATCACATGTCCAAATTCAAGCTAAGTTTATAAAATTTGTAAATTTAGATGTTTCTAAAACCCAACAATTTTATATTGAAATTTTAAAGATTTGTGTTTGAAATTATAATTAATTATAATTAATATATTATTTGTGCAAATAAACTTCCTGACAAACATATTGAAAGTTACTTATTCAAACTTAAAGGTAGATTTTCTAAAGTTTGAATTATAAGTAAGCTTTGTCCAATTCATTATTAACTATAGATATAATGCTATTTATCATACTTACGAGTTTAAAGAGGCTAAAATACGATTTCTCCTCCTTTTAAGAAAAAATAATAAATATATTAGGGTTGAATGAGGAAAAAGATATTGGCTATTATAAGATTTAAACTCTCCACCCCAATTATCGAAAGCAAAAAGCTCACCAAACGAACCAACCCTCAAGCTCTATTTTCTTACAAAAACATACTTTTTCCAACGTCACTTTTAGCCATATTGAAAGAACACGATTTGATTACTTGGCCACTCAAAAATAAAATCACAAAATCATATGTTTTAAATTCTGATTCCAACCTCTGAAAAAGCTAACATAGACTCATAATTTTAATGACTAGAAGTGTAATCATCAAAGGCACTAGCTTCACTTTGAAGATAACAAATGTCCACATGAATAAAAAGCCTTGCTTCATGCAAAAGCTTCTACCTTTCCAAGACTAATAATGTGTAGTAATTTGTATGCTAAAATGAATTTTCTTTTTTAATTCTTAATTAATTAAGGTAGACAATGGACCAAAACATTTTATTCTTTTATATAGAAAAGAAAAAAATAATCATTTTCAATTTTATTTTATCTACTTATAAAATAGGGAAAAAAATCAATAAAAAAATGTTCATAAAAGACAAACAAAAAAAACGACCACAGTGGGAGTCGAACCCACGACCTTCTGATCCGAAGTCAGACGCGCTAATCCACTGCGCTATGCGGTCGTATGTTTATTGAACTACCATTTAATTATATAACTTTAATTTTCCAAACATTATAATTTATTTTTATTTTTTAAAATATATTGGAAAGTACTAAATAAACTACTTAAAATCGTTCATGAGTTACATAAAATCGGTCAATATTTCATATTATCAAGTCTTTAGTATGCGTATGACCTTTACTTGCCGCAAATTTTAATATTGTTTCGCCTCTTTCCAGATATATATAAGAGAGTCTTTGTTGGTTTCTAACAAAAACTCGTAGTCTTCAATAATGCCCTAAAAGGATGAGAATGGATGTCATTTTCTTTAATAAGATGTATTGCAAGTAGACGGTCTGTTTCACTTCTAATTTTATATATTTCGTCATTTTTACTAATTTTATTCCTTATTTGATGCTCCATAGCTCTGTAATGAGACTAGGGGTGTGTTTGGTATGAAGGAAAACATTTTCCGGAAAATGTTTTCC
>NW_006239373.1:411055-412056 GCF_000226075.1 Solanum tuberosum | reverse complement strand
TAAAAATAAAAGATATTTCTCAAAAATATTTTTTCATTCATAAATCAAACACTAAAAATCTTTTTCGGAAAATATTTTCTACTCACCAACCAAACATGAGAAAATAAGTCAAAAATCAACTTGTTTTCCAGGAAAACATTTTCTAGGAAAACATTTTCCATGGAAAACATTTTCCTTCATACCAAACACACCCTAGATGTCAAAGGGGGTTCTTCGTTGAAAAATTACACTATTTAAATATAATTTTTTTTAGATATATATAAATTGTTGAATCACCTTAGTATAAGAACTTTTCTTTTTCAAATTCCTGGCTTCACCACGGCAAGGATGTCACTACCCTCATATCCATATCTTCATGAAGATTAGGGCATCTCCAACTCAATCCTCTATTCTACTCTCCAAATATAGAGTTCTCTATTTTTTCAGACAACCAACTCCAACCCAATTCTCTATTTTACTCTCTAAAAATGAATTGTTTCTCTCTCCTTAATATTATATTATTATTTCTATTTCATTCTTATTTTCTTATTTCATAATATAAATCATTTATTTCTTTTTTCCTAATTAATTGCTTTATATAATCTTTAATGTGATATGAAATTATATTTTATTCTAAATTTTTAAATAACATTAATTGCAAGAAAATATAATATAATACATAAATTAGGGGACAAATTCAAATAAAAGTGACATACAATTACATAAACACTCAATTTTTTAAAATTATTATGTTGCTCCCATAAATGCTCTATTAATACATTACGGAGTTCCAAATGAGCATTTTTGTCCTTAATTTTTTTATGTCTAGCTAAAAATTGTTCAAACCGGAGATTTTCATCTACCACCATTTCTATAGTTGGAGTTGGAGCCTCTACGACATCTTGAATTGGTGCCTTGAGATCACGTTCATCCTCAATTATCATGTTGTGCAATATAATACATGAAGTCATTATATCATGTAGTACGTGTCGTGATCTTTAATGCCAACATTCTAAACACAG
>NW_006239373.1:402857-411011 GCF_000226075.1 Solanum tuberosum | reverse complement strand
CTTGCAATAATTGCAAAACGTGATTGCAAAACTCCGAATGCACGTTCAACATCTTTTCGGCACGATTCTTGTTTCATCACGAAATATTTCTTCTTTTGGGAACGAGGATCACGAATAGTTTGAACAATTGTAGACCATTTAGGATATATACCATCAACTAAGTAATAACCCATATCGTATTCTTTTCCTTGAATAACATAATGGGCGGGAGGTGCAATATCGCTAGCAAGATTGGAAAATAAATGTGATGACTCTAAAACATTAATATCGTTATTGGTGCCAGGCAAACCAAAATAAGCATGCCATATCCAAAAGTCATAATCAACAACAACTTCAAGAATAATTGTTGGTGATCCACTACGACCTGCGTATTGCCCAGCCCATGCCGTTGGACAATTTTTCTATTTCCAGTGCATGCAATCTAGACTACCTAGTCACAATCGCAATCATAACCACAATCGCAACAATTCTCGGAATCATATCCTAATTTTTTTCCGAATAGTGCTAAATCTGAAAACGACCTACCGGATTACTAAATTATTGTTGTGATCAATGAATTATTATGTTATGTATTGTATTGTTATCTTGTATTTAAATTATCATATCATGTATTGTATTTTAAAATTAAATTTTTTCTATCTTGCCATTTTAATTTTGCGTATTCTTTATAATGAAAATTAATCACGAAAATTAGAAAAAAAATTAAAATACTATTAATTTGAAATTAAAATAGAATATATTAAATAATATTTAAAAAAAATATTATATTACATTTAAAAAGAATTATGAATATTAGATATTTAATTAATGGAATTATATGTAAAATAATATGTTAATTAGAAAGTAATAGAAATAATAATAAAATAATGAAAAAGTGAAATAGAGAGAGTGAATAATAGTTTTCCAAATTTGGAGAACTACTATTCAACTCTCTAAATTTGAAGAATAGAGGGTGATTTGGAGGTGGGTTGGAGTGCCCATTCTCTATTTTACTCTCCAAATATAGAGAATGGAGAGTAAAATAGAGGTGGGTTGGAGATGGTCTAAGGCCAGAATATAGACATACAATAAAGAGTCAACAATATGATTCTTCACAAGAATAACCAACACTAAGGCAGACAGTAGTACATTCATCAACTTCCAATATGCGGCTAGCAACATTCATCTATAGCTAGTCATTCTAACATTAAGAAAGCTCTTTCATTCGAAAATTTTCAGCTAATCTCAGTAGGATCTATAACAATAAACGAAGCTCTATATCGAGCATTAAGACCTGTAGTTAATGCTCGACGTAGAGTCAGTTCCTCCGAGAATGGCATGCTAAAGATAGGTTAACATTCCAGCGGGAACACAGCAAGTCCTCACCTCCATCAAGATTCAACTCTATGTCATTGATTCTAAAAGCATTTGTACAAACAGAGCAATTGAAAGCTTACCACGAAAGGGTCCTATCATAAGATGAAACTTATTCGTATAACACTAATCAATACAAGCTTTATCTAACTCTATTAACATCGTGCTAATATCCAGGAGCACGATGTTGATTAAATAAGATAGTATAAAACTGAAAGATCAAACCATATTTCCGTATACATTTTATTAATGTGGCACCAAACTAGGGATGCCTCCCATGTACAAGTGACGTATATGCTGTATCATTGGAGACCCTGTACAACAGACATCCTGCAAAAGATGTATAATTACCCTCTGATAACATGAATTTGCCTACAAAAACGCAAAAGATAAACTATGAAATTTCAATGGCATTATGATTTCTGTACACTTCTCTCCTCATCTCCGCCTTAATACTTGAAAGAGTCAAGGAATAGACCAAGAGTCAGCCCAGTTTTCCAATAATTGAACATAATGATGATGCCCCTTACCCCATCAATTAAAGGAATAGATCTATACATGAGAGCTCCAATGCCCTCTACCACAGCCACAGCTAATCCAGAAGAAATAATATCCCAATCACCTGTCTGCCCTATTACAGTGGCAAATGCGGTTGCACAATAGAAACCCACTAAGAAAAACAGCAACTTCATTGGTAGGTTTTTTCTCAACACCTTAATTCTGGCATCTAGTTTGACTAGAAGAGCCTCTATGGCCCTAATAAGTCGAGTTCCACTGCTACCGCTGGTTGTAGGAGAAGAATCTAGTCCACTGCCATCTGCAGCACTTCTTATAGACCATGACCGCCTCCTATATTGGAATTAAACTCTGAGATACATGGGTAGAAACGTCTCATTTATAAGTCTCTTGAGCAAGGATTTAGCACTAAACAAAGATTAGCAAATAGCATACATTTTCTTACAAGCCCTGGCAGGAACTTTCAAGGTACTTAGTTATTTGAACAATCTAAAATATCTCAAAAGAGAGAATTTTAGATTTTCCCAATTAGGGCTAGGGAAACTTGTGGGAGTGCATAGGACAAGAAAACTTAGAATCCATAATGGGAGTAAACTTGGACTTAGACAAGACAGATGTAGATATGGAGAAGTTATTCAAACGTAAACCACCCATAGTCAGAATTGATTACTTTTGAGTAGAAATTTGGAAGAAAATTATTTAGGAAATGAGTTTATGAAATGATGCTAACATTCTTTCTTTCCGAGAATAATTAGGAAGATCACATTCTTTCATTCCGAGTAAAATTAGGATTTCTATCTTCCAGCCACTCAGTTTCTTGTACTAATAAAGAATGATAAAAAGAGAATCTTCTAACAGTCTTTAATCCTTATGTCTTGGCTTCGCCATACGGCTCAATGACCAATACTGCAAATTGACAAACTAGGTAATGGAGAACCCTTGATATCTTTGCGTATTGTTGCTTATTGAAAAAACGATTTTTTCTTATTGTTATTAAAAAAGAGATTTTTCTGTAAGGGAAATTAAATCTGGGAGAACCTGCTGATATCATACATGGTTCCTTGTTATGCATGCTATCCATTTGTTGTGGAGGGGAAGGGGCACAACCATCAAACTAAATCAAAGTTTCACAATGACAGAGGGAAAAACTCACTTGAAATTTCTGAAAGAATAAGGCTGGATAATATTAGTAAAAGATAGCTGGAAATGCATGATTCTGCCTAATGAATGTGCAGCTCTCCTAAGGCAGACAGCTCCATTAAATCTTGATCCCGTTTGATCAGCACTGAAATGCTTAGAAATTGTGGGACAGCTTGGTAAAGGCAGTTTGGCAGCCATGCCTTGTACGAATCTGTTAAAACAAAACACAAGGATCAGCAAGAACCATGAAGAGTTTTGGAAAATGATATATTCCATATGTGTTTCTTACTCCTGGAATGATTCAACATTAAGGATTATGTAAATGAGACAAAAGAAACATTTACCCTCACATTGTTATGTAACACACTTATATTATTTTCCTTTTTTAAAATAATGGTGTCTAAGACAGCTGAGTAGACCAACCCACAAACTAAAGAAAATGAGCTCACGTGTGTTGTAGCTTCGACTCAAACCTTGAATCTCCAGGTTGTTACTCCTATATCTCAACTACGGAACTGTCCAAGGATATTCCTTTCAGTTTAATGAAGCATACCAGCCCATACAATTTACAAAATTGAACTCTCTCCTATTTCACCTATCATAAGTCCTATCTCGAATTGGAAGAATGCAAAACAAAGATACTTCATCACAAATTCACCAGGAAAGTTAAAGCTTGAGGAGAGACGGGTGTTAAGAGACAATCAAATGCAAATTGACCACAAAAATCTCATCAGAAGGTAGACTAACCATGGATGGAAATATGGAATTGATGGAATATTAAAGCTTATAAAAAAGCTTACTTAGATTTCAATTATAACTTCAAATCAGTCTTGTATTACATCAATGTGGCAAGGCTTTTGTAATCAAGAAACAATCTTTTTTTCTCTGTCCTGATTACATTAGTGTCTAAATCAGCTTCTTTGCACCTTGACTACTCCCACCAACACAGGTACCGCGTACAAGAAACAATTTCAAAATGGAAAGTTTAAAATAAGCTTGATGACACTGAGCCACTAACTTATCAGAGAACATAATACTGAGCAGATACATTTACAATTCTACAATTTCACGATAATACTAGTTTCTGGAGCTTCGACAATTGCGTCTTACGGCCATATTGAAGACATAGCACCATTTTCTTATCTTTTCATCGCTATCTACTATAGTTACATAATCTAAATTTGCTCCCATTACGGCTACATCAATACATTAATTAACAACAAATGCAAGTAATTAACCATAAAAAATACATAAAAATGAAATCAATTAAGCTGTCCTTGAAGAAATTTAAGGAATTGAGAAATGATAAAATTAGGGTTACTTTTTCTTTCAGGGGAAAGATGAAGAATCAGAAGAAGAGCTTAATACCTATCGGCTTCTGATTATCTCCGGTCAATTTCCTCTGGCGGCGCCGGTGAGAGAAGCCGCCGTCCGTCGTCTGTCCCGCCGACCAATTATACAGTCGGAACAGTGTCATTAGTTGCCATTTTGTTGAATTCTCCTAAATAGTTACCGAGACGAGAGATTTACAATTTTAATTATATAATCCACTTGTATAATTTTATTTTATTTTATATAATCTACATTTTAAATATTTTATAACATAAAAAATTAATCAATTATCATACGTTAAACTGATAAGCTGTCCATACTTTCGCTCTAATAATAAGGTTCAAATCTCTAGATTATCGTAAATATTCTTCATTTCAGTTTTAAAATTATGAGTTAGAATCACCAAACCCCACCTAGTGGGATTTCACTGGGCATGTTGTTGTTGTTGTTGTTGAGTTAGAATCACCAAGGAGCAATATAAATGAAGAGTTCGTAGAAAAGGATAAAAAAAGTAGAGAAAAATGATTAATATAATAAGATTAGAGACGTCCGAACAAACTATTCGTTTATTAAATAAGCGTGATATTGAATTATATAAATCTCAGTATAAATTTTTGCATATTGGCATGGTTCAAATTGCTTTTAAACCTTTAACTCTTAAAGGGTTACCAGAGACTTTCTTAGCTGTTCTACGAGATGCGAGGAATTTAAATTTTCGTCAATCTTTGATGGGTTTGATAGAATCTACAGTGGCCTATGGTCCAGTTTATTTTAATGCTCAGCCCAATTTGCAGTTATCTTTGACTGATTCTAATATATTAGATGCTTTAACTTTGAATGTTAAAACTCATGGTTATAACTATGCACCTGGATCTGAATTAATTTGCTTGTCTTATAAAATTTATTATAAACTACTTGCTACTTTAAATCCTAGATGTAAATTATACGATACATCTAATCAAACTATTTTGGTAGAAACTAATTTTGCCAGATCTAAGGTCACTACTAGAAGACCTATAAAATGGGAAGAAATTAATTTTCCTACCACTTGGGTTTTAGATTCTGTTATACCCCCTGAGCAAATGACCGATGCTGTCACTAATTCTGAATATTCTCATATTATTCAAAATTCCGATGGAAAAATTTGTATGCAGTTTGATGATAAAAAGTGCTCCTTATAATAGACATTCATTTGCTTCTGATAGAAAATTGGTTATTCAGCATATTTCTCCGATAGAACCTTTTTATGGTCCAGCTAGAAATCACGCTGCCTCTTTGCATACTTTATCAATAGTTATATCTGCAGAAAAATAAAAAATAAAAATTGATCCTCGATTAAACATTGTTCAAACTAATGACAAATCATCTGATATTTCTGATAAGGATATTCCTTCTGCATCCGAGATGGATTTTAATCTAAATGATGCTTAATGATGAGTGAACATCAAATTGATTTTAGTCCAGGATCACTGGCAAGAAAATATATTCAGAATGAATTTTCAAATGAAAAATGGAACCAATTTAAAACATGTTTTTTTGACTCTTATAGTGAAAAAGATTTAAATAATATTTATCAAGAATTTTATGAAACCTGTGCTCTACATAATCATATTATGTTCTTTGTGCCATGGTTTATAACCACTTATTTACCTTTATTCATCAACGTTCTTGAAAGATCTTACAAAGATGAATCAGGTAAAATTATTAATTCTATTTATCCTCCTCAAGCACCGTTTGTTTTACCTAATAATGCAGGTATTACTTTTACTGCGTTTCAAATTTTTTTATTGATGATAGGGTTGCCACAGTAAGCATTAATGAAATTAATCGTCTTATTTCTCAAAATAATTATTTGTGTCTGTATGTTAAAGTTATTGGTGAACATATTTGTTCTCTTGACAAAAAGTTAGATAATCTAACTTATTTGATTATTCTTATTGATGATAAGCTGAAATCTGTGAAACAAGTTTCCGAACAGGCTTCTACATCAAAACATCCTGATGTTCCTATTCAAAGACCTCCTGAGATTCAGGATTTTATTCTTAGAACTCTTCATGATCTTGAAAGCCTTTTGGATAAAAAGTTTTCAGAATTTGGCGCAAGCGTAAAACCTATTAGCCTCGCTGAAGATTTTGCATTTTGGCGCAAGCGCAAAACCTCTAAGCCTCGCTGAAGATTTTGCAGATGAAATGGAAGTCACTTTCGATTTTAAGACACAAGTGGAAATGGAAGTTAATAAACTTCATGGGTATCCAAAAAAGAATAGTGGTAATACTGCTTATGCTAGAAAACCTAGTATGCAAACTTACTACTATCCCAGACCAACTCCTTAAGATGTCTTAATAGAGGAAAGAGATTGGAATCAAACTAACACCTCTTATAGTGGAAGCGAGATTTATGAATGAAATCTCGATGGTTTGACTATTTTAGTTCATAGGATGCTTATGTATGCTACCATCTGCAAGAGTGTTAATAACACTGACAGGACTATTTGCAAGATGATTATTGCAGGTTTTACGGGTCAATTAAGAGGTTGGTGGGATAATTATATGACCCTTGATGCAAAGGCAGTTGTCATAAATGCTAAAGCTACAGCCGAAGGAGTTGATAACCTAGGATTTGCTTTAGTCAAAAATAGAGAAGACGTTGTTTATACCTTAGTCTTAACCATACTAGAACATTTTGGTGGTAGATTTACCAATCAATATGAAACAATTAGATATTTACTAAATGGTCTTAGATGTAGACATTTAGGTGAGTTTAGATGGTATAAAGATACTTATTTAAGTCAGGTAATGGAACTTTCCGAAAATGGTTTAGAATTTTGGAAAGCCAAATTTATTGATGGTTTACCTCCTTTATTTGCAGAAAGAGTGAAAAAGACTCTTAGAGATCCGCAAGGAATTATTCCCTATAGTAATTTTACTTATGGAAAGCTTATTGGAGCTTGTACGCAAGAAGGCATAAATTTGTGCAATGAGTTAAAACTCTCAAGACAGCTTAAGATGGATAAGCTTAGAGAAAAGTCTCAATTGGGAGATTTTTGTACTCAGTTCGGTTTACCAGATACTTCAAAAGGTACCAGCCGAGAAACTTCTAAATCGGAATCTCATAGATCTCATCATAAGAAAAGAAGATCTAGAAGAAGGACTAGAGAAGAAAGAGATGAGCGTGGGGCTCATAGTAAATCTCATAGATTTACCAAGAATAGGTCAAGGCGAGATCTTAATAAGATTAAGTGTTATAAATGTGAAAAATTTGGGCATATAGCTCCAAATTGTAAGCTTGAAAAGCTTAAGACTCTAGAACTTGATGAAGATATTCAAGTAAAGATTTATAGTTTTCTTTATGCTTCTGGTTCCGAATCAGATTACGATGATTCTGAAGCATGTTATGCCATAGAGGATGAGCAACCTGAATCTTCTAATAAGATGCAACAAGATTCGAATGATGCTTGCAAATGTCATGGTGATAGTTGTCACTATGAACATGATGAATTCTACAAGCTACAATCTCAATTCGAAGACATGAATATGTTTACCATCTGTAACGACTCGGAAAATGATAGAGTGAAGCCTTTTTGAGGGTCTACTTTGGAGGGTCATATCTCCTAGCACACAAATTATTTGGGTGGCCAATAATATATTCATGGAAAGCCCTTTGAGTTAGCTACCTAACGCACTTTGTTTCACCTCATTCGGAGTTCGGACGAAGAAGTTATGCCCATTTTCGTAAAATCTGTCCGGCAGGAAAGGCAATTTCCAGTAACCATTTTTACTGTTCACCCGCCTCTTTTTTTTTCTAAGTGTTGGA
>NW_006239373.1:399662-400757 GCF_000226075.1 Solanum tuberosum | reverse complement strand
AATTGTAAGCTTGAAAAGCTTAAGACTCTAGAACTTGATGAAGATATTCAAGAAAAGATTTATAATTTTCTTTATACTTCTGGTTCCGAATTAGATTATGATGATTCTGAAGCAAGTTATGCCACAGAGGATGAGCAACCTGAATCTTCTAATAAGGTGCAATAAGATTCGAATGATGCTTGCAAATGTCATGGTGATATTTGTCACTGCGAACATGATGAATTTTACAAGCTGCAATCTCAGTTCGAAGACATGAATATGTTCACTATCACTGCAGACAATGTGATAGAACTTCTAAAAGAAGTTACCGATAATACTCTTCGTGAAAAGATCATCCAATTGGCTGCTGGTAAAGCTAGCTCTTCATCTAATATTCCTAATGATAAAAAGGTTAAAGATGAGTTTAATTATTCTGCTCCTTATTCCTTGTCTGAAGTTCATAATAGACTCTCTTCGAAACAAACCATGGATATTCGTGATACCTCTTTTGATGATTTAAAAGGAGAAATTGAACATTTGAAGGAAGAAATTAAATTTCTTAAACAAAATCATATTATTTGTGATCACTGTCTTACTCAAATTGAGTCTGCTAATAGCAAAGGAAAAAATAAAGTTGATGAATCTACTGCTGAAGAAAATACTCTAGCCAACACTTTGAATATTGATTCGAAACAAAATATGTTTTTAGAAATGATGCAAATTGTTATAGCTCATAAATGGTATGTTTAATGTACCATATTAATTGATAATGTTTTTTTATAACTAACATTGCTATGATTGATAGTGGCGCTGATGTGAGTTGCATTCAAGAAGGTCTAGTACCTACTAAATATTTTGAAAAAACAACTCATATGGTAAAATCTGCATTTGGTAGTGCTTTAGATATAAAGTATAAATTATCTAATACTCGTATTTGCCAAAATAAATTTCCACACTTCTTTTTCTTGGTAAAAAATCAGTTATACCCCCCCTATTATTCTAGGAACTCCGTTTATAAATGCAATTTATCCTTTTACTAATATAAATGCTAAAGGATTTTCGGCTACTTATAAAGATCGAGATATTA
Organism: Solanum tuberosum; assembly: GCF_000226075.1. Lineage (NCBI taxonomy): Eukaryota > Viridiplantae > Streptophyta > Magnoliopsida > Solanales > Solanaceae > Solanum > Solanum tuberosum. The sequence goes on along the minus strand of NW_006239373.1, from coordinate 399,691 downwards.
GCTATACTTTTATCACTAAGCCTATTTCT
>NW_006239373.1:386910-398062 GCF_000226075.1 Solanum tuberosum | reverse complement strand
TATCAAAACATATGAAAAGGTAGAAAAAAGAGAGATGATATTTCTCTTAGAAAACTCTGACATACAGAGAAGAGAAGAGCCTTGGAAGATATTCCAAAGGTATTTAGTCAATGGACTTTATTTCCCGGGTGAGTCATACAAAACTCGAAAATATTATGAAACTTTGTTGATAAGCACATGTGTTGAATTTCAACATTTTTTAGGATATAATACAAATGAGAATGTTTATAACTTCTCCAAAATGATTATAAAACACGTCATTCATATTGAAGTTTGGGGTATTTCCTCAATGACTGAAAGACAGTTTAGTCTAAACAAAGTCATTGTAAACTTTACCTATTGAGATTATATCCAGGCATTTAATAAAGTCCTCTGTTATAACAATGAGAGGCATAAACATACTTGGTTATTAAAGTATGTGCCAAAATATTTGTTAACCTTATACCAAATTGGTTTCTAAACTGGTGGTCATACCACGGGCCAACTATAAAAATATTGCCCGAACCATTTCTCAAGTTATACAAAGAATGGGTAAAGATTTCCCCAGATCTCAATAAGTTATATCATCAAGAACATATTTGTTACTTTCAACAAATTGAACAAATTTATTTCTTTATAGAATTCTCTGTTCCATGGATTCACAAATGGGTTTCAAAAGTAGATTTCACTGAGGAACAAATCCCCTGCTTATACAGGACTTATTACAATAATTTTTGGGATAAGTTGATGAAGAAAGATCCTCAAACAAAGTCTATATACGGACAAGAACTGCTGGATCTAATAACGAAAATCATACACGATTATAAATCGATTCCTAATAAAGGAATTATGACTGATGACTCAACCTCCATAAAATATATGGCTAGAAAATTTTCTAATCATGATGAAGGAGAACAAAATGAAATGATTATGAAGTATCTAGAAGAAGTAAAGAAAAAGATTCTTCTAAATATAAGTCATTATGCAAAATCAAATTCATCAATGCGTAGTGAAACAAGTGAAGATATGCACGAAGCTCAACCATATAAAGAAGAAAGTCCAGTAGATGCACTGAAGAATGCCGAAGATTTTTTGGCAAAACTAAAGGACAAGATGTAGCAGTGTTAAGCTTTTCCGGAATAGTAAAACGCCCGGACTACTGTAGCAACACTGTAGCTCAATAGTAGATACACTGTTACCAGGACCCAGATAGGGGCCCAGTATCCTGTACAAAGATGTTTTCTTTTCCTATAAATAAGTTTGTTTTTCTTTAATGAAGGGGTAAGTTTTAGAAACCCTCTCTTCCGTTTTTCACTCTCTCTCTTTCTTGTAAACTTTTCTTTCTAAATTTTGTAAGCTTGCCGGATTTTGGCCGGAATAATAAAGTGTGCGGTTTGGTAACAACAAGGTACTTTCTTTTCTCATTCTTCCTGTCTTTTACTTTTATAAATTCTCCGATCTAAGCCGTGACTATGTCCGGCTAAAAAATTATATCTATGCCGGATAACTAACTTCTCTCTTATATGACCATGAACGGATCTAAGCTTTATTTAAATATAGAAGAATTTTAGTATGGCTTCTCGACTTGGTTCTGAGATTGAGGTACAGTCGGATCTAGTACTACTTTTATTGGCTTTGTCTTTGTGACTCTGTCTGATGAGCCGTGGTTTTTAGCCCGAAAAAGAGTTTGATAAGTAGGGTGCCTGATACCCGGTTAGAACTAATCAGACACATGGGCTCAATAAAAGTATGTATTAGCTTCTTGACAGGCTCTTTGCTTGGGTAAAATAATTAAACCATGCAGTCTGAGAAACTATGTTAAAATTCTTGTGTATTTCGATTCTTATGTAGTAAGACTACCTCTAAGGATATTGACTTGCTTGACCTATGACTGGGCGGATTACCGCCTGGTCAGTGATCCTGTATCAAATAAAGAACATCTTTAAGAAGAAAATTAGAATAATTTAAAGGAAAAATTACGGAAATCCCACCTTTTAGTTTACTTATTACCATTATCTCCTATAAGTTTTACAAATTTCCAAAATCCCTCATTTTCGCGCATCAGATTAATGTATCAGCGCTTATATTATTGTATCTCGCGCATCAGATTAATGTATCAGAGCTATATAAGTGTTGATACATGCGCGAGATACAATAATATAAGCGCTGATACACTAATCTGATGTGCGAAAATGAGGGATTTCTGTAATTATAAACTCTTAAGGGATAAATTGTAATTTTGCCTTAAAAGTATGTGATTTGTGCCCTAATTTAAATGGGCTAAATAGTTACATCTCATCCTTTTGTTTTTTTTTGGAAATAGAAATTTTATTTGTTTGCTTTCTTTTATTATCATCAAGAGGTTTGTGTGAGGAGACTTTACAATTAACTCCAAATGAATTTTGAAAAAATCTTATTGAAAGCGTCATCTTCAAATGAATTTCCGGATTCCAAATACGTGAGACTTTCCATTGATTTAGAGAGCCTGATGTAGATTGATGGGAGACAAAACAAAAACAAAAAAACACACTCACAATTACGAATAATAATATAAGCGGTTACAATCATTTCAGTGTATAGTTTGTAAAACTTTTTTGTTATATTTTGAAAGTTGAATGGGTAGTATGGTTAGTTATGATAAATGTGAATTAATTTTTGCATATCTTTATTTTATTTTTTTAAACAAATTTTATATTAAAATTTAAAAACAGAATAGTATTGTTAGTTATAAATAAGTTGTCTGATCAAATCAAATTAATTCGATTTTTCAATACAATTTCAATCCTATTTTTTCCTTTTTTTGAATTTTCTTAAGCTTTGATTTAGAGTTCCGAAGAACCAAAATTTTATTGCTTGTCTATTTCATTTCTAATTCGTTAAAGTTTGAAGTTACGATTTAATTTATTAAATTTGTATTATAATTGTATGTTGAGTTTGTATGAAAATTATATTTTAAGTTTTGCATATGTTTATAGTTGTATTATATTTGTATAAACACTTTATGAAAGTTGTATATCCAATAATGTTTTAATTTTATATTAAATTTCCAAAATACCAACATGAGCTTTAGATAATATTTATATGGTTCCAAACAAAGTCGATTTCCCCCCAATATCTATATAATTCTCTCATGACACCATCTAAACTTCAAACCTCCTTTACCCTTAAATCTTAATTCACATTTTTTCCCTCTTTCCATCAACAATGAACCACTCAAATGATGAAGAGTACATAGAAATTGAAGTAAACTCTTACTATTACTTTTCATCATCATCTTCTAATTCTTCTTCCTCTCAAATTACCAAAAATAATTCCCAACTCTTTGAAGATTTAGAAGATAGCTTTTGCATAAATTTGTTGATCACTCCAATTAGTTCACCATCACAAACTAGCATGGTGAGTTTTGAACTTAATCCAAATGATCATAAAATAATTAGTCCTAAGAAATTATGGTCTAAGTTCATGATTAAACCTTCTTTAATCAACCAAAAGTTCAAAGCTTCAAGGGAATTTCTCAAGTCTTTGTTTAGCAAATCTTCTTGCACTAATAGTAATTGTTGTTCTAGTAAGGACATGAAAATCTCCAAGAAAAAAACTAGTAACAATGAAGGTTTGTCTTCAAGGTGGCAATATTCTTCCATAAATGGTGAGTCTTTCTCATCATCAACATCTAATTCTTCCTTCAACTCTATTAATGGTTTTACTTCTGAGGATTCAATTGAGGCTGCTGTTGCTCATTGTAAAAAGTCCCAACAGTGTGGCTGGTCTTATTATAAGGACATCAATAATTAGCCGACACACGTCCTATGTGACAAATTAATGCACGTAGAACGCAAATATATATCTACTTGTGTGTACCAAAGTTGAAGAATATAAATGCGCGTGGGAAGTTACTAATAAGTTGCAAACACAAGATTGTGTGCCCTGTATCATATACCCCTTATTGGTGTTATTATTATTTTATTATATATAAGGTGCAATAATTATAATTTTTTATTGGTATAAGGCTTTTTAAGGAGCAAAAAATCTACGAAATTGACTCAAATCGGTTAATATTATACTCCCTTCGTCCACTATTGTTTATCATACTAAAGTCTAAAGTAGTAGTAACATTTTTTTCTCTATTTTTGAGCCAACTTAATCGACCAATCAAGAAGCTCCTTTCGAGCACCATAACTTGCATAGCTTAAAGACCTTATCCCACTGCAAGATGTTAACGATCCTATATATGGTGACGCTCATTTGGTATAACAATTGGGTATTCGGAACTCACTGATACGACTAATTTGAATTGTGATATAAGACTATTGAAGGAAATTAAAAACCTTTTTTATTCAATTTTATCTTATTCTCAAAATTCAAATACGAGACTTATGATTAAGATTAGAGAAATTCTATTCATCTCACCACAATCTTTAAACATACGTATATAAATGCATTAGAACGACTATTCTTACCGTCTTAACCACAAGGTAAATTTTAATGTAGCATCAGTGCCTATAGTTAGTTGCAGATTCAGTTCATATAATGACTCAGTAACTTTTGTTCAAATTCAATATTTCTATTAAAATTATTATCCTATATTAACTTAAAATTATTATAGAAATTCATAAACTTTAAATATAGAATCCGTCTCTGATTGTTATATGTACTTGATATTTCCCTTTTGCAACAAAAAAAACATTTGAGCATGAAATAGTTAATTTTGTAGTTATAATCCGTTTGAATTGATTTTCTGTCGTTACATGCATGGCTTTTATTCTTTATGGGACAATATATTATATTATATTATTAGTTCATTTTTCTTCTTATAACTAGATATGGACACCCGTGCCAGCACGGGCCCAACACATATTACTTTTTTTTGTTTCAATTTATGTGACACAATTGAAATTTTTTGAGAATTTTTTTTAAAAATAATTACAATTTTTTAATATTTTAAGTTATTAATTATTGTGATTCATAGTAATTTTTTAAATAATTTTCGAATAATATATATTACTCTCTATGTCTCAATTTACGTGACACAAATAATATTTAAAGAGTCAATCAAATTTTATGTGTTTTTTAAATATTTGAAGCTGTTAATTATTGTGATTTATAGTATTTTAAAGTTTTTTTTTTTTTTTTTTTAATTATTGTTATTTTATAGAATTTTTTACGTAATGTTTAAATATATAACATATTAAAAATAAAAGTAATATAAATAAATTAAAAAATAGAGAAAGTACTAAACTCGAGTATAAATAGACATCTTAAATTTGAAAACATCGTTTGAATATATGCACAAATTAATGCACGAAAACAAGATAAGAGATTTGTAAAAGATATATGAAACTGAAAATATAAATTAATTTTCAATTTTTCTAATAATATAGCATATATATTTTATTCCTAAACTATTACTTATTTCATTTTAATTTATTTGATCTACTTTTTGTTACTTCTATTTAAAAAGAACAATTCTATCTCATTTTAATAATTTTTTTAGTTCTAACTTTTCACATAATATGTTAAAGATCCCATAATTTAAATTTTTCCTTAAACTTCATACCAAATTAAAATAAATCAAACAATTTAAAACAAAATAAATATAATCTTTTATCTATTATGTTTCATAGATTAAATACTAATTAATGAAGTAATATTATATTTGAAGCCATAAGGTAAAAACTTGAAAAACGGATGAAATAGAAATTAAAGAGTCATGGTAATGGTGAATGGAAGCTGGTGGGATCGACAACTGTTAAATTAATACACAACAGAAATGAAGAAGAATTGTTTTATATTAGAATGAGACAGCTTTTATCTAATTTGAAAGTCTAAAATGCTTTCATTTGTAATGACAAAAGAATCCCTTAATTTAATGTGAATACCAAGAAGCACACATGCATGCTGACGAACACATGTGTGCTTCAAGACTCTTCTACTATCGTTACATGCATGGCTTTTATTCTTTATGGGACATTATATTATATTATTTGTTCATTTTTCTTCTTATAAAAGCTATCATGTTTCTAGCCCCCCCGACTTATTCAGAGAACACGTATATCTATAACTGTTTAACTACATCTATATTATTGATATACATGTTTCATTTTGGGGGACCTTTTTTTTGGTGAAAATGATATATTTATGTTAAATAGATTTTAGGTCTAACTTAAACTTTAAAGCTAGGTCGGTGTAACGATCCGAACCGTTGTTAATTAGGAGAAACAAAAATTCGGGGAATTCTGGGCCACTGTCCCGCCATAGGGGCCAGATGCTGCTAGGGCGGGATAAGTTGGTGCCATAGCGGGATAGGCGAGGCAAAACGTAAATTACGAGAAATCTTATTTTCTCCATCTTCCTAAAATACCTAAATAAGTCGTAAAACACCCTAAAAACCTCAGAAAAGCTGCTCTAAGCTTGGGAAGGAAGGAGAAGGAGATTTCTAGCGTGAGGATGGGGAAATCTTGCGGATTCTTGGACAAATCCACCGTCGCGAAGCCCGGAAAATCCGAATTGAAGTCAAAACTCCATGCAACTGCTTGGCGCCCAGGTAGGCTAGGTTTTATGAATTGAGTAGTTTAAATATGTGCTCATCACGTGATATATGTAAATCAATGGTAGGGTTTATGTGTAGACCTTTGCGCACCGAGCGAATTTCATGGGAAATTCTTAGAAATCAAGTAATTAGGTTTATGCCTTGAGAAGGGAAATCGATGATTTGTTAGGGATTCTAGAATTGCTATCTTGGATAGAATTGTTTCAAGAATAAGACAATGAAATCTTGAATGAAACTAGATTTATGAACATATGCTAGACTATAAATTGGGGTGATTGATTGAGGAATTACATTACTGGTGATTAAACCCTAGAAAGAAGCCTTAGATGATGAACTAGGGCTAAGCATGACAAATTAACGTATGTTGATAATGTTGCATTGTTGATCACACTTGTCGTGAACAAGATGGGTGAATTATCATTAACATGAAATCATGACTTAAATGTATGATCTTGAGGATATACTTGTGTTTGTGATTGTGATGTGTTGAATGGATCGGTTGCCACGTTTCGGCATAACTATGGGATCGATAGCCACATTTCGGCATAACTAACTAGGATCGGTTGCCACGTTCCGACATAACTAACTGTTTGGGTTCCATGAGAGGACCAATGATGTGGCTTAATTGTGTGACTTTAGAAAGGTGTTAGTCGTTCGTAAATGTTGATGATATTGTATATGTTCGTTATACATGTGATTATATTGTTCATTGACTTATACATGTTAGATTTGTTGGGTATAGTGGAAGGGTTGAGTGTTTAAAGGGGCGAGTAATAGTAGTTCGTGTGTTGTAATGGCGAGAAGTAAGGGAGCGTGATGTAATGTATTATGTAACTATGGTTAGGTAATGTGACGAGGAAGTACGGGTGTGACGTGATCGGTTAGTTGAAATGTTGGTGGTTGTATTTGGGGGAATTTCTCTAAGTGTTAGTATGGTTAGGCTAAGAATAAGTACTTATTAGGTAGGTTGATGGAGAAGGATGTTAATAGTCAGAATACTAGTGTATATTGGAGGTGTGTCAAGAAAGGGGTAAAAGTGGAAAGCGAGTGTTTATTTCATAATCTGATTAGTTGATTTCTTATATTATGTGGTGGGCGTCGGGTTGACCGATGATGCCTACCAGTACGCGTGTTTTGTACTGATACTACTCTTGCTATGTCTTTGACATAGTCTGGATGCAGGATTGGTGACGTTTCATTATGTGAAGACGAAGAAAATCTCCAGCAGCTTCTATCCTTCCTTCCGCATGGTGTGAGTTGTGCCCTTTATTTACCAGTTAAACTCTTAGTAGCTCTCGCACCTATTTAAACTAGATCCATGGGGGTTGTTTAAATTACTTTACAAGTTTAACTAATAGTGTGACCAAGGATATTATTTATAAAACCATAGTATTATCTTATTTATTTCAGTTTTCTTAAAATTTTCGCACGTTTTTACTATTGGGATATGAGGGTTCTCCTACTTAGGTGTTAGAGTGGGTGCCCGCACGATCCGGTAGGTTGGGTCGTGACACTCGGAGAGTTGCTAAGTCATATAAGAAGTTTCAAGAATTTTTATCTTGATTTGATTAGGGATGGAACTAGAGTATAGTTTATGAATCAGCTGAATTCAATAGTGTTTGTTCAAATTTTGTATTTGTCTTAGACTATGATTTAGGTTTCATAAACTTTATATTTTGATTTTGTCTGGATTCGATGTGGGACATTTCTTTCAACACCCCTCTCTCGGTCTCCCCCTCACACGCATACATTTTTCAGACTGAGGTGTGCACAATCATGAACTAGGAGTATATATACAACTCTTGCACGGAATTTAATGGGTCTAACTTTGATATCATGTTTTCAAAAGCTAGCTCATAATGAGGAGATGATTATTAAAAAATCATATAAAAAGCGCGCATTCATTCGATGTGGAACTCTTCAACATCATATCTCATCCTCAGAGCTGGACATCTAGAGTGTGGATAAATTAATATGAGGGTCCAACATCGATGCACAAGAGTTAGAATGATAATCATATTCTAATATATCATGTTAAAATGAATCTCAGTCTGAACTCACACTCCAAAAGTTAATTAAAAAAGAAGAAGATTGTTCAGGTCATATAAAAAATTCCAATCCGACGTGGGATATTAATTTCTTTTAAAAACAGTCATGCATGCAATATGATTGTACAGATGGATAAAATGACTTACTATTTGTATTAAAAGGAGTCTAATTCCTTAGTATTTGAAGTTTTAATTATGCTAATCACTTACTACTTCAAGAGATCAAATTTGATTAGGGATATAATAAGTTTAATAAAAATATTATTTATATGTTAGAAGTGAATATTTTGTAAGAAGCATATTCTAGATAAAACGCCATTTATTTTGAAAAATAATATTAGCTAGTTACTTCTATAGACTATAGACTATAGTACCCAAAACACTACTAACATTGGAAGCCTGGCTAGAGAAATAATTTATTATGTCGGTTTAGACTTTATAATGTCTTTTGGATTGTTTCTTCTCAATATTTTTCGAAAATTATTTTTTTTCATACCTAACAATTGACGTTACATTCGAAAATATCTAAATTATTAATTATTTCTTCTCCAGTGGTGAATAATTCCATATATATATTTGTAGGTGTAGGCCAACAACAATATGTTAATTTAATTAACAGTGATCATGTTCCTATAAATGGCCCCTAGCTAGCCAACTGTATAGCTATTTGTTGAAAATGACTATGTATTTACGTATTAGGTCGAGCAAATCAAATTTGTAGAATCAACATAGAATATCAACTTCAAATATTATTTTATAGAGAAAAACTATTTTAAATATCTATTAATTATTTTTAATAAAAATATGTATATTCAAATTGTCAATCAATATTATACATACATAAATAAATAAATTAAATATTAATATAATATTAACATGATGACTTAAATATAATTCAAAATATCAAGAAAAATAAATTTAAAAATTATTCCACAAATTAAACCACTATATACAAAATAATTCACCACAAAAATAAATAAAAACCTTCATATTTTTAATCCGACAAAAATGTTGTTCTGATTTTGTAAAAGAAGACGTAAAATAATATATAAAATATAAAATAATAATAGTATATAAACATAAAATAATAAAAAATAAAATTCTTGTATGAAACTTGTAGACACACAAATTTTATTGGATTTAATTCATACAAAATTTGGATTAAATCCATGTTTATTTGGGTTGAATGATTAATTTGGGCTTTACAAATAAATAAGTCCATTTTTATTAAATTCAAATTCAAATTCAAGGTCCATTTCACCTTGAAGCCCAAACACATGCCACGTGTCACAATGAATAGGCATCCAAGACCAACAAGGTGACGCCACATGTCCAAATGAAGTGGTAGTCCCAATCAAATGTAAGAACGAATCACAATGCGCCAAGTGTCAAAATGACATCCTTTGTCCAATCACAAACAACCTTGTCCACTCCTTACAACTATAAATAGGGGATAGACATGACATTCAAAGGCATCAAGAAAACTCTTCAACAAGCATTCTGCAATTGGAGAAAGCTACAACATCAACTACATAGCTCTTCGAAGGAGTGATCAACGGAGTTCTTCCCGGAGATTGACTTGCAATGACGAAGTGCTTCCTGACGTTTCCGGAGATCAAATACATCTCAAGGAGGTCTACATAAGCTACAACATCAACTACAGAGCTCTTCGAATGAGTAATCAACGGAGTTCTTCCCGGAGATCAACTTGCAACGACGAAGTGCTTCTCGACGTTCCCAGAGATCAAATACATCTCAAGGAGGTCTACATCATCCTACATTCGAGAAATACGCTACTGAAGGCCCTCGAATCACGGAGAAACTTAGGAGAGAAGAGTCAAGAGAACAACAGAATTGTACTCACAACGATTCATTAATAAAAATCACATTTTTCTTTTATTTATTTTGCTTGCAGTCGATTTTCAGCGCTTACGAAAATTTGTTGCGAACACTTAATGGAACTTAATTTATTACTTCTACCTTTTGGTGTGATTGATGAAACATACATAGAAGGGGAGGTTCCTAAAGCGGTGCAACAAACATATCGTAATCACAAAGAAAGAACATCACAAAATGTCTTATGTGCTTGTGATTTTGATATGTGATTTACCTTTGTTGTTGCTGGTTGGGAAGGTACTGCACATGATAGTAAAGTACTTGAAAATGCACTTGTTGAACCAACGTCACAATTTCCATTTCCGCCACATGGTAACTTTAAATTACATCCTTAGAATAAATATTATTTATTTATACAAAATTGTCTCATTTACGTCACATATGCTTTTAGTAATTCTTTATAAAAATTTTGTTGGTAGATGAATATTATGTTATTGATGCTGGTTTCCGAAACACAAAAAGATTTTTAGCTCTATACAAAGGACTACGCTATCATTTGTAAGTTACCGAGGAAGTGAAAGAGAACCTCAAAATGCCAAAGATCTGTTTAATTATAGGCATTCATCTATGCGCAAAGTGATTGAACGAACTTTTGGAGCTTGGAAAACTAGATTTAGAATACTGAAACAAGGCATGAACCATTATGATATTGATACACAAGTGAAAATTGTCATAGCTTGTG
>NW_006239373.1:363824-386615 GCF_000226075.1 Solanum tuberosum | reverse complement strand
TTTTTTTATTGAATTAAAGTTAGATGAAACAGTTACTTAAGTGGAGAACAAATAACAATGTAATACTAATATATTATGCGATTTTATAAATTTTTGTTTATTTGGTAAGATTGAATAAACAATTGGAGTTATTTTAATAGTTTTACAACTTATGAGATTCTTATGAGTATGAGAAAATATATATCACAAAAATTTCATATCGCATGTCCAAACAAAACTTTAATTTCATCTCATGATTCCATATTATGATATCATATCATGATACCATATCATGGTTTCATATCGCATGGCCAAACGGGCCCTTAAAAATATCTTTCCTATTTTGTAATATTTCTAACACTAGACCTATCAATTATCATTATTGGGGAGTATATTATTTTCCAAAACGATGAATTGTCATTTGTCAATATAATAATTAAATAAGATTAGACACAATTTAATTTATGTGAGTTTGTCCTCACATGCTACTGAATAACATGTCAGGGCTTTTTCCCCTCTTTTTTTTTTCTTTTTCATATGGCCAAATTCAGGGGCGGCTAAACAAATAAGAGGACTTAAATTTTTTATTTTTTTAATACTTAAAGTCTATTTTTCGATTTTTTAAGATGCAGAATTGCGTATATATTTAAAATTATTTTGAGATGCAAAGTTATTTTTTTTTATTAATAGTAGTATTCTATTTGTTTCAATCGTTTGTCTGATTTTGAGTTGATATAGAGTTTTAAAAAGTAAAGAGATTTTTTGAATCATATATATATATGTTCTTTAATCTTGTGATCTTAAACATGTTATATGTAAAGTTAAAATTACAAATAATTTTACAAAAAGATTATTTCGAAACAAACTAAAGAAAAGTAAGACAAATAAATTAAAACTAGGCAGTATATTTATTTTCTAAAAAAACTTATACTAGTTATGTTATTATGGGGGATCTTAGTAGCTTAGGTGATTGATTACCTGAACTCTCACTTTATTAGTGATGGTTCGATTTCCCATATTCTAATCTCCTCCCCATTCCCTTTTAAAAAAAACTAAAAATAACAAAAATAATAGTAATAATAATAATATTTATTAGTATTATTATTATTATTATTATTATTATTATTAATAATAATATTATTATATCATACGCCTCGTTTTCAAAGGCGTTTGAGCCACTCAGTGTCCAATAATTCAAATTATAAACTCAAAATAATCTACTCAGCAAACTAATGCTGCATGAAAAATATTGTTCAAGTGTAGGAATTTTTCAACCAAAATGTAGTAAAGACGACAACAAAAATATAAATAATATCAAGGCAACATTAACACCTTATTTAATTTGTTGTATTATATTATATTATGTTGTTAGTTTAAATATTATATTTATTTTGATAGCTACTTAAATTTTATTTTATAACGATCAATTTGGTACATATGATCGCGATGTTACCTTAATAGTGTCTATTCTTATGATTTAATAATCTTATTTTATCGATCGATCTTTACCCTATCTTCTCATAGTAATCTTATCATGCATGTATTCTACTTTTGTTTTGCAGGTTTATCATTAAAATTTTTGACGTGTGGTATTAAGTAATAATCTATTTAAACATTATATTTATTAAAAAACAATACAATATGATATAATACATTATATATAAAATAATATGTGACAACCATTCAAACAAAATATAATATAATTATAAGGATCTTTATGCTTGTCAATAATGTTACATAATACGATTCGTATAAGTAAGACATTTTAGTTAGGTGAGAGTTAACCAAAAAAAAATAAAAGAGTTAACTATCTCTAGAATGTATCATAATGTCATTTACTCTTGTGATCTCAAACATATATGTAAAATGTTGAAATAGAAAAGTTGCTAAGGTAGGAAAGAAATATTATTTTTGAAACAGACTAAGAAATTAAAACAAAAACGTATATATGTTCCTTGAACACTAGCTAATAGAGGCGGATCCATACCTTTAGGAAAGGGTGCATGTGAATCCAGTGGCGGACGCCACCCCCGAACTTCGACGGAAATTCTATATATACATAGGTATATATATAATATTTATATAAATATAAAGCGTGCCACCCACAGAACAAAATTGGCTTGTGGTGCCACGGTAGGAGGGCAACTTTAGAAGGTTGAGGTTGCGGGTTCGAATCCCATTTGGCACCCACGGACTCTAAATCCTGGATCCGCCACTACGTACACCCATAAGAAGCATAAGAATGCACTTGTGCTGCTGGTACAAGCTAAAAGAACCACCTGTGAGATTAAAGTTTGAATCCAGTTAAAACTCGTTTTTATTATTTTTATTTTAAGCTTAGCTTAAAGCTCATCACAGTAATATTTGTGCATCCGAAATTTTCAAATTTTAGGTTTGCCTACGTTAGTGTTCAGATTAATTCCTAGGATGCCCCTACTACCTATTTTGGAACAAGTTTTGCCTACGTTAGTGTTCATATTAATTCCTAGGGTGCCCCTACTACCTATTTTGGAACAAGTTTTGTATGTATGCATATTTCTCAACAGCTAACTGTTAAATTATAGTAATATTATTAATTGATACATGTGGGCAGACTTTTTCTTCTTCTTCTTCTTTCTTTTTTACTGAAAATGACATATCTATGCACTTTTTGGGGGACTTTTGTTGACATGTTTATGTACGATTGAAGTTGAAATATACAACTAGCTAATTTATAGTAAGTAATATTCAATTGTTTTTTTGTATGATATTTCCTATAATAGTATTGTGAGTTTGTCTTTGACGTGGAAGTGCCATGGCCATTTGACATTATTATTCTCACCTTTTTATTTTCTTGTTTAGTAGTGCTTGTTTCTTTTCTTTATTTCTTTATTATCATTGGGATTTATAATAATTCAAAATTTAAAAAGATAGAAAGAAGAAACTAGAGAAAAAAAGATTCTTTTCGGCTAGAAAAAAGTGAGAGAAAAAAAGGTCATTCCGGCTCCGTTGAAATTGCGACACCTGTCCCAATAACAATTTGCAGTACGTAGATGTATAACGAATTTTTAGCTCTGTTAGTTAGGAGTTTCTGTGGGATGCCATTGACATGCTTAATTATTTCTATACCATGAAAGGAACTAATTAATTTCACCATTTATTTGTTATTCGGACAGGTGTCACAATTGGAATGGAGGGATTAACTAGAGGTGGAGGTGAGCCGGATCCATACTATTATTGCTTGGAGATGGGCAGATGATTATGAACCAAAAAGTTGTAAAGGCAATCAACATTAGTACTTTCTTTATTTCAATTCTGACATTTTTTTTTTTTGTTTTTTCACAGTCAAGTTAATTAATTTTTGAAAATAATTTTTTGAAATTTAAATTTAAATATACAAAAAAGTACTATAAATTATAATCTTTCTCATGCCAATATGATTAAAAAAAATTAATATACTCGCGTAAATTAAAAAAAAAATGAAAAAATATCAGATAAATTTAAAATATAGGAGGTACGTAATCCATGTGGAAAGGCTATCATGCATGCTGCAGAGGCTTGGAATTCAACTTCAAATTGGATTTGAAAATTTTATAACCAAACATTCATTTTGAGATAATGTAAAAAAAAAAGAATTAAAAAGAATTAATTATTATGGTCAAACGGTTTTTTAAACTTTAAAATTATTATTTTATCTTTAGTGACATTATTTATAGCTACACAAAATATTGTCTATCGCTTGTTTTAAATTTAGACTAGTATAATTGATAAGTTGTGTGACAAAGTGAAACAAACTTTAGTTGATGAAAAATTGTCTATCGCTTGTTTTAAATTTAGACTAGTATAATTGATAAGTTGTGTGACAAAGTGAAACAAACTTTAGTTGATGAAAAGACTTGTTAAAGTTTGTCTTTAAATAGTTCATGAATATCTTTTATAGCAGGGAAAAATGATAAATATACCCTGAACTATCGTAAATGGTATGCAGATATCCCCCGTCATACTTTTGGGACATTGGTGCTCCTGTCGTCCAAAAACTAGAGCATATATGCCCTTCACTCTAACGAAAGACTAAATAGGGACACGTGGCACAATTTTATCCGTCGATCCGATATTTAATAAATATCGGATCGACGGATAAGATTATGACGCGTGTATTTACGTTAGTATAAAAGGTATATATGCTCTAGTTTTTTAATGGCAGGGGCACCAATGTCCCAAAAGTATAACATAGGGTATCTGCATACCATTTACGATAGTTCGGGGGTATATTTATCTTTTTTTCGTATAGTAACCTATTATACAGTAGAAATTTAAAGGTAACACTTGAGAAAAAGTGGACATCAACATGACTACAAAGGTTCATTTTCTACTTCTATTTTTTTTCTCCTTTGATGTTCGGTGTTCATGTTAGAATTCGACTAAATCTAGAATCGCACCAGAAAGTCCTACATTGGGGTAAAACACTCCTTAACAAATACAACTGCGTACTCAGAGATAGAGAATCAAACCTGAAACCTCTTATTAAAGATGAAGAAGTACTACTTACCACTTGGTCACAACCTTTATTGATAAGGTTCATTTTCTTCTATTATAAGTTGATGACCATTTTCTCACATTCATTTCCTTGTAAAACTATTATTCTTCATCTTTACTCAATTATATATTCTCAATATGTTATGATATTGTTCGTTTTAGATCATATACTACCTTATATATAGAGATCTATTATTGGGTCTTAGTTCTCATAAACAACATCTTGCAATGACAAGGCACAAAAAAAAAGATATTTTATTCAAAATCTGCAAAAAAAACAAGTCTGTTTTTGTAATTGCAAACTCAACTCAACCTCAAAAATTATTATTTTCCTTATAAGATATATGCAGAATATTCAATTACGAATTAGACTAGAAATCCGAGCTCTAAATGATTCATTTTGAATCCAAAAGCAAGGACTTTGCGATTCTTGTAGATGTTGAATTGAAATTTCATCCAATAAAACAAATTACTATATAAATCTTCAAAATAATAGATATAAATATCTCATGGTGAGAATTGATCAAGACCAATATGTAAGTAGACAAACAACCTATTTCTTGATCAATATGAGACTTAACCATTAACACTCCTCCACACGTTCAAGAGCGTGATCAATAACATAACACGAGAGCTCAATATTGAGAAACACAATATATAATAGGGAACCTTTAACAATGACCTAATTAAGTAGACAAACAACCTATCTCTCGATCAATATGAGACTTAACAATTAACACTCCCCCACGCGTTCAGGAGCGTGATCAATAACATAACCCCATAGCTCAATATTGAGAAACACAATATATAATAGGGAACCTTTAACAATGACCTAATTAAGTAGACAAACAACCTATCTCTCGATCAATATGAGACTTAACAA
This sequence comes from Solanum tuberosum, assembly GCF_000226075.1. NCBI lineage: Eukaryota > Viridiplantae > Streptophyta > Magnoliopsida > Solanales > Solanaceae > Solanum > Solanum tuberosum. Next base: position 381,238 of record NW_006239373.1, on the reverse strand, counting down.
TTAACACTCCCCCACGCGTTCAGGAGCGTGATCAATAACATAACCCCATAGCTCAATATTGAGAAACACAATATATAATAGGGAACCTTTAACAATGACCTAATTAATTAAGCCCAGCCACACTGTTGGGACTTTTTACAATGAGCAATAGCAGCCTCAATTGAATCCTCAACAATCTCTGAAGTAAAAGTATTATTGGAGTTGAATGAAGAATTAGATGATGTTGAGAAAGAGCCACCATTTGTGGAAGAATTAGTTGAAGTGGAAGACAAACATTTTGTTGAAGAATGCCACCTTGATGTTCTATTACTAGTTGCTCTCGATCAATATGAGACTTAACAATTAACACTCCCCACACGTTCAGGAGTGTGATCAATAACATAACCCCAGAGCTCAATATTGAGAAACACAATATATAATAGGGAACCTTTAACAATGACCTAATTAATTAAGCCCAGCCACACTGTTGGGACTTTTTACAATGAGCAATAGCAGCCTCAATTGAATCCTCAACAATCTCTGAAGTAAAAGTATTATTGGAGTTGAATGAAGAATTAGATGATGTTGAGAAAGAGCCACCATTTGTGGAAGAATTAGTTGAAGTGGAAGACAAACATTTTGTTGAAGAATGCCACCTTGATGTTCTATTACTAGTTTTTTTCTTGGAGACTTTGATGTCCTTATCATTTGTGCAAGAAGATATGCTAAACAAAGACTTGAGAAATGCCCTTGAAGCTTTGAACTTTTTGATGATTAAAGAATGTTCAATCACGAGCTTAGACCACAATTTCTTAGGACTTATTATATTATGATCATTTGGATTAAGTTCAAAACTCACCATGCAAGTTTGTGATGGTGAACTAATTGGAGTGATAAACAAATTTATGCAAAAGCTATCTTCTAAATCTTTTTCTTGAAAGATTTTTTGGTGAAGAGGAAGGAGTTTGCCTCTATAGAAGAGTTCATCAGCAGGAGATATTGTGTTTTCTTTGTTATAATTTGTAATTTGAAACTCAAATTCTTTGTTTTGAGGAGATGATGATGAAAAGTAATAGTAAGAGCTCACTTCAATGTCTATATATTCTTCATCATCTAAATGATCTATTGATGATGGAAGAGGATTTTTGGCCATTTACTAGGGAAAATGTGTGTATTTTAATTTCAAGATGCTTATGGGAGGAGTTGAGGGTAAAGGATCTTTGAAGTTTAGATGGTGTCAAGAGAGAATTTATAAAGATATTGGGCGAAAGAAAATGAGTCATCGCACAAGTAATTTTTTTATTTTTTTCATGTCAACAAAAAGAACACGTGCATGGTTGCTATAACAAATTCTGTGTCCTGTGGATTTTTGGGCAATACAAAGTTTATCATTGAAAAATAATAAAAAGTTGTCAAATATATACTCCTTTCGTTTACTTTTATTTATCTACTATATTAACATATACATTTTTTTTTTTTACTTGTTATTTCTCTTTTTTTCTTTATTTTATCCTCAACATTAATTACTTTTTTTCTAAATCTTTTCGACCTAAGATTAAATATTTATTAATATAAATGTTGTGATAAATTTTATATTATAGAGGCCAAGATTACAACATGCCTCTATAATATGGCCAGGAGAATCATGCTAATTAATATAATCTGCAATAAATAATTATTATTGAGGGTAAAATAATTTCATATTCATATTATGAGTATTTCTTTTACTTTTAAAAAAAATAATCTTGATATATTAAAAGTGAAAAGCAAAAGTAAAAAATATTTTTAATATAATGGACAAAATAAAAATAAGCGGGGAGAGTATTTGACAACTTTCTACTATCTTTCAATGATAATATTTACTCAATAATTCAAAATAAAATTGTTATAACAAATGCATGTTCTTTTTGTTGACATAAAAACGATAAAAAATTCTTTTTGTCTTTTTTATTTTTTTCCTGTCCCTATATTTGTCCTCAATATTATCAAGCTATATAAAATAACTATTAAATTTGACCGCATCACTTACATTTTTATTTACATATAAATAGGGAAAATAGAAAAAAATAAACACAAAAAAAATGATAAAATAAATAATGAAAGAATGAATATTAATTTATTTTTTTAAGTTAGTACCCTTTTTTTTTTATAAAGGAAGGCTCATTCTGACATGAGCCTTACCCCTTTGATTTTAACGCCATTAACGACTTAATTCAAATATTGCCCTGCCTCAAATTATTTGCCCTTTAAAAATTTTGTTCAATTATATTGCTCTTTTGATTCCGAACTCTCTTATTAATAGTGGTAAAACAATTATGGTAATTAATAATGAATAAATTATTGTATATGTATTATGAGAAAACAAATTTAAACAAACATATCTACTATATATATATATATATATATTAAATTCCTATGTAATTTTTCTCTCCTCCCCTCTCATTCACTCTCTTTCTCCATCTTTCAGCGCTCTTTACCCCTCATTCTATGTCTCTTTCTCCCCTCTTTTTGCTTGATTTATAATGCTTATAAGTGTAAATTTTGATATCAGATGTGTATTTATGCACGAATATATTGATGAATGTATCAATGCATATTTTGATACTAAATGTATCTGGTATCAAGATACATGTATACTAAATATTTAATATCATAAACATTGATAAGGATATATGGAATGAAATTGATAGCATGGATGAAATTGATTTTGGATACACATATATATGCAATGATAATGGATACATAAATACATAAAATTTGTGAAACTCATATACATTCTAAAATACAAAATACATAGGGAGAGAGGCGAGTGAGAGAATTAGTGTATCACAAATACATACAAATCATGCTTGAATATAATGTATTTTGAACAAATTACACGTAATTTGATCCATATGTATATGAGATACATATATTTGTTCCATCCTGTTTTACTCGAAAATATAAATAAAAGAAAAAATGACTAAGTTTTCAAAAAATCGATGAAACTTATGATTTAAGAGAAATCGAATTTCCAAAAGAAACAGAGTCGTCACTTAATTTAGTAAAAATCAAGAAAAACTTAAGGTTTTCAAAAGACTTAAACAGATAAAATCAGTTGAAAATAAAGGGGTTCGAGTTCAAATGTACATTCCGAGAAGGTGTTAGGCCCTCGAAATGTCCGCTAACTTGCGGTTGACCGGCGATTTGACTAAAATGACTTTGACTAATTTTTTAGAAAATATCAACTAATAAAACTCATTTTTTATTATTATTTTTTACTTATTTTTTTTAATTATTTATTATTATTATTGTCATTTTAATTATCTTAAAGGGAAATGAACTAAAGAGGGGATTTTTTTAAAGGGGAATAATTTAAGTGACAAGACTAAATAAAAATAGAGCTAAATATAAAATATAGATATTTTAATTAGAATAGGATAAAAAATGAAATGGCTATCTATGGGAACTTAATTAAATTAAACCATAAAATGAACAAAGTTAGTCAAATAATACAATATAAATAATAGGGAAAATTTTCAAAATGTCAATATTTTAACATTTAATAGGACCCATTGTCAACACTTTTAATATTTATTAAAAATGTCAATATTTTAGTTTGTCATGTATCTTATTTATGTTTTTATTATTTGTTTTAATTAAAAGAATACAATTGTTAAATAACAGAAAGGAGAAATTTAGGGGAGAGAATAATTTTAAAAAGGAACAATCACTAAAAAATCTCATCAGTTACAAAAATAAAAAATAAATGACAGAGGCGACCGCATAGTTGATTAAATTTCTCATTATCGATTTTCAAGTTTCAATTGATAATACTCGATTTCTGATCAATTTATTTTAATTAAAAACAATTTTTTTCTTGTTTGGTTAGAAAGTTTGGAACGAAACAGGTGAAAAAATTGTTGACAAGCAGCTTTGGAGAAGGAATTTTCAACTGAAAGTTTGATAAAATTGGTGAAATACAATTTGGACCAGTTATTAGTTAACTGCTTCATTCTTGATGTGTTTCAAATTGATTATAAATTTGATATGAAATTTTTTACATAATTGTACAACGTATCTATTTACCTACAAAATTGTATGTATTATGAACAAGTTAGTAATAATGAGTTTTGATGGATTCGTTGAATTTTTTTTGTTGGTTGAATACGAGATAATAATGGATTGTTTGAGGAGTGACTTTTTTCCTTGGCTGTTTGTTTTTAGTTTTTTTTTTATCAAAATGGTATCCCTAACGTAAAAACTACAACAATTGTACTGTATTTTTGTTTTTTTCTTCAGTTATTTGTTTTCTATTTTTTGAACTATTTTGCTTTACTTATCGAAAAGGATATCACAAATGTAATGTATTTTGTAAGTGTTTGATTTGAATACAATTTTATGTTAGTTTACTATACATATAAGTTGGCTGTCATATTATAAAATTGTAATGCACGGAATACAATTTTGTTCAAAACAAGATAAGAGCACCATTGTAAATAAATATTATTTTAACTTAGATACAAATACAAATATGTTGGATGTCGTAGCATAGAGTTGAAATGAAAAAAATACAATTTTGTTATGTTAGTATTTTGTTGGCGGTCGTAGCATACAATTGAAATAGGAAAAATACAATTTTGTTCAAAACATGATACAAGTACCATTATAAATACAAACATATTTAACTTGGATACAAAAATTGTTAACATCTCTAATTATGTATTTATTAATGACTTGGGTAGTTTTTTTTTTGTTTGAAAACAAAGCAAATATTGGTTATTTGTTTTTTGTTTTTTGAACTATTTTGTATCCCTTATCGAGAAGGATATCGTAAATGTAATGTATTTTGTAAGTGTTTGATGTGAACACAATTTCTATGTTAGTTTAATATACATATAAGTTGACTGTCATTTTATAAAATTGTAATGCATGGGATACAATTTTGTTCAAAACAAGCTAAGAGCACCATTGTTAATAAATATTAGTTTAACTTAGATACAAATACAAATATGTGGCAATTGTAGAACAACAAGTTCCCTTGGAGAAGAACAATATTCTTCCATTTAAATAGAAAATAAAAAAGTTAGACGATAATGAATGAAATTGTTAATTTATATGAAATGAATACATTATGAAGGTAAAATGAATACAAATACACTGAATATCTTGTTATTACCATCATTGAATGTGTCTCTCATCAATTTATTGTAACGAGGTTTTGCTCCTATAAATAAAAAATGATACACAGTGCATAATGAATACAAACACATGTAAATAAAGTAACTTATAAAGCACACAACACAAATACAACAGATATATCATAATGAATACAAAATCATCAAATAATAAAGCATGAATACAATCTGAAATAGCATCACTGTCTCTAAAAAATGGATATAACTATATAATGTAAAAATATATTTTTAATTTACCGAATACATACCAGTGTACATAACTAGAAACGGATGATTCCAAATATGTGGTATATTATCAAAACTAACAAAAAATCCACAAAATACAAAAATAAAATAAAATTGTGAATACAATATACATACTAACAAACGCACAATATCCATAGACAGTTGCAAATTTATTCAATATCAATACACATATTTAATGGATTTTGAATACAAGAAAATTGGATCAAACTGCAGTCTAATATAAAATTATGAAAAATCATGATTTTTGTGACTTTAACAACTTCAATTGAATATGCAAAATATTGAACATGCAAAATAATTAAATACCTTTTCGTCAAGTATTTGTTCGTCATCATCCCTTTCGTGTTTCCCACTAGTAGACGAAGATTCTACAGTTCTGTTCTGAACTTGAGGAAGATTTTGCACACTGATTGGGTCCTGTAAATGTTTTGATCGACTCTCTTCCATCATTTTAGCGGTGGATCCTACATTATCTTCTATTTCTTCAGTAATACATAAATTAAAGGATGGAAAATTGCTAGAAAATTGTTGATTAAGTTGGATACCTCTAGTAATTCTCTTAGATTCGACCATTGGAGAGTGATTTAGAGATTATCAAACCCTAAACGAGATTTCAACTACAAACAACAATTCTGAAAGATTTAAATAAAAATAAAATCAGTAAACAAATCTAAAAGTCGGATAAAAATACATACCTTAATCAAAAGGATTGTTGTGAATATCTTTAGAGATATATTTTTTAATTTCTGAAGAAAAAAACATCGAAAAGGACAAAAGAGAGAGAGATGCGGGAGTTGAAAATGGAGAAGAATTGGAAGAGTTAAAACTATGAGAGAGAATGAGTTAGAAAACATGTAATAACTATGAGAGAGAATGAGTTGGAAAACATGTAACTAAGGTGAGATAAAATAGTAAGTAAATTAGGATACACATTGTTTTCTAAAATAATGACATTTTGATATTTTTACTAATATTTATAAAGTATGGAGGTTTTTACTAATTATGTTATGATTTTTGACTAGTTTGCAATTTTTCAAAATGTCAATATTTTAACGTTTAATAGGACCCATTGTCAACACTTTCAATATTTATTAAAAATGTCAATATTTTAGTTTGTCATGTATCTTATTTATGTTTTTATTATTTGTTTTAATTAAAAGAATACAATTGTTAAATAACAGAAAGGAGAAATTTAGGGGAGAGAATAATTTAAAATGGAACAATCACTAAAAAATCTCATCAGTTACAAAAATAAAAAATAAATGACAGAGGCGTCCGCATAGTTGATTAAATTTCTCATTATCGATTTTCAAGTTTCAATTGATAATACTCGATTTCTGATCAATTTTTTTTGATTAAAACCAAAAAAAAATTCCTGTTTGGTTAGAAAGTTTGGAACGAAACAGGTCAAAGAGTTATTGACAGCAGCTTTGGAGAAGGAATTTTCTACTGAAAGTTCGATAAAATTGGTGAAATGCAATTTGGACCAGTTATTAGTTAACTGCTTCATTCTTAATGTGTTTCTAATTGATTATAAATTTGATATGAAATTTTTTACATAATTGTACATCGTATCTATTTACCTACAAAATTGTATGTATTATGAACAAGTTAGTAATAATGAGTTTTGATGGATTTGTTGAATTTTTTTTGTTGGTTGAATACAAAGTTATTTGTTTTCTATTTTTTGAACTATTTTGTATCCCTTATAAAAAAGGATATCATAAATGTAATGTATTTTGTAAGTGTTTGATCTGAATACAATTTCTATGTTAGTTTAATATACATATAAGTTGACTGTCATTTTATAAAATTGTAATGCATGGGATACAATTTTGTTCAAAACAAGATAAGAGCACCATTGTTAATAAATATTAGTTTAACTTAGATACAAATACAAATATGTTGGTTGTCGCAGCATAGAATTGAAATGAAAAAAAATACAATTTTGTTATGTTAGGATTTTGTTGGCGGTCGTAGCATACAATTGAAATAGGAAAAATACAATTTTGTTCAAAACATTATACAAGTACCATTGTAAATACAAACATTTTTTACTTGGATACAAAAAACTGTTAACATCTCTAATTCTGTATTTATTAATGACTTGGGTAGTTTTTTTTTTGTTTGAAAACAAAGCAAATATTGGTTATTTGTTTTTTGTTTTTTGAACTATTTTGTATCCCTTATCGAGAAGGATATCGTAAATGTAATGTATTTTGTAAGTGTTTGATGTGAACACAATTTCTATGTTAGTTTAATATACATATAAGTTGACTGTCATTTTATAAAATTGTAATGCATGGGATACAATTTTGTTCAAAACAAGCTAAGAGCACCATTGTTAATAAATATTAGTTTAACTTAGATACAAATACAAATATGTGGCAATTGTAGAACAACAAGTTCCCTTGGAGAAGAACAATATTCTTCCATTTAAATAGAAAATAAAAAAGTTAGACGATAATGAATGAAATTGTTAATTTATATGAAATGAATACATTATGAAGGTAAAATGAATACAAATACACTGAATACCTCGCTATTACCATCATTGAATGTGTCTCTCATCAATTTATTGTAACGAGGTTTTGCTCCTATAAATAAAAAATGATACACAGTGCATAATGAATACAAACACATGTAAATAAAGTAACTTATAAAGCACACAACACAAATACAACAGATATATCATAATGAATACAAAATCATCAAATAATAAAGCATGAATACAATCTGAAATAGCATCACTGTCTCTAAAAAATGGATACAACTATATAATGTAAAAATATATTTTTAATTGACCGAAAACATACCAATGTACATAAGTAAAAAAGGATGATTCCAAATATGTGGTATATTATCAAAACTAACAAAAAATCCACAAAATACAATAATAAAATAAAATTGTGAATACAATATACATACTAACAAACGCACAGTATCCATAGACAGTTGCAAATCTATTCAATATCAATACACATACTTAATGGATTTTGAATACAAAGAAAATTGGATCAAACTGCAGTCTAATATAAAATTATGAAATATCATGATTTTTGTGACTTTAACAACTTCAATTGAATATGCAAAATAATTAAATGTCTCTTCGTCAAGTATTTGTTCGTCATCATCCTTTTCTAGTTTTTCACTAGTAGACGAAGATTCTACAGTTTTGTTCTGAACTTGAGGAAGATTTTGCACACTGATTGGGTCCTGTAAATGTTTCGTTCGTCTCTCTTCCATCATTTTAGCAACGGATCCTACATTATCCGCTATTTCTTGAGTAATACATAGATAATTAAAGGATGAAAAATCTCTAAAAAATTGTTGATTAAGTTGGATACCTCTAGTAATTCTCTTAGATTCGACCATTGATGAGTGATTTAGAGATTATCAAACCCTAAACGAGATTTCAACTACAAACAACAATTCGGAAAGATTTAAACAAAAATAAAATCAGTAAACAAATCTAAAAGTTGGATAAAAATACATACCTTAATCAAATGGATTGTTGTGAATATCTTTAGAGATATATTTTCTAATTTCTGAAGAAAAAATTATCGAAAAGGACGGAAGAGAGAGAGATACGGGAGTTGAAAATGGAGAAGAATTGGAAGAGTTAAAACTATGAGAGAGAATGAGTTGGAAAACATGTAACTAAGGTGAGATAAAATAGTAAGTAAATTAGGATACACATTGTTTTCTAAAATAATGACATTTTGACATTTTTTACTAATATTTATAAAGTATGGAGGTTTTTACTAATTATGTTATGATTTTTGAACTAGTTTGCAATTTTTCAAAATGTCAATATTTTAACGTTTAATAGGACCCATTGTCAACACTTTCAATATTTATTAAAAAATGTCAATATTTAGTTTTTCATGTATCTTATTTATGTTTTTATTATTTGTTTTAATTAAAAGAATACAATTGTTAGATAATTAGAAAGGAGAAATTTAGGGGAGAGAATAATTTAAAAAGGAACAATCACTAAAACATCTCATTAGTTACAAAAATAAAAAATAAATGACAGAGGCGTCCGCATAGTTGATTAAATTTCTCATTATCGGTTTTCTAGTTTCAATTGATAATACTCGATTTCTGATCAATTTATTTTGATTAAAATCATATTTTTTTTCTGTTTGGTTGGAACGAAACAGGTCAAAGAATTATTGACAAGCAGCTTTGGAGATGGAATTTTCTACTGAAAGTTCGATAAAATTGGTGAAATGCAATTCGAACCAGTTATTAGTTAACTGCTTTATTCTTAATGTGTTTCTAATTGATTATAAATTTGATATGAATTTTTTTACATAATTGTACAGCGTATATGTTTACCTACAAAATTGTATGTATTATGGACAAGTTAGTAATAATGAGTTTTGATGGATTCGTTGAATTTTTTTTGTTGGTTGAATACGAAGATAATAATGGATTGTTTGAGGATTGACTTTTTTCGTTGGCTGTTTGTGTTTAGGTTTTTGATCAAAATGGTATCCCTAACGTAAAAACTATGACAATTATATTGTATTTTCGTTTCTTCTTTAGTTATTTGTTTTCTATTTTTTGAACTATTTTGTATCACTTCTCGAAAATAATATCATAAATATAATGTATTTTTTGTAAGTGTTTGATCTGAATACAATTTCTATGTTAGTTTAATATACATATAAGTTGGTTGTCATATTATAAAATTGTAATGCACGGGATACAATTTTGTTCAAAACAAGATAAGAGCACCATTGTAAATAAATATTATTTTAACTTAGATACAAATACAAATATGTTGGTTGTTGTAGCATAGAATTGAAATGAAAAAAAATACAATATTGTTATGTTAGGATTTTGTTGGCGGTCGTAGCATACAATTGAAATAGGAAAAATACAATTTTGTTCAAAACATGATACAAGTACTATTGTAAATACAAACATTTTTAACTTGAATACAAAAACCTGTTAACATCTCTAATTCTGTATTTATTAATGACTTGGGTAGTTTTTTTTTTGTTTGAAAACAAAGCAAATATTGGTTATTTGTTTTTTGTTTTTTGAACTATTTTGTATCCCTTATCGAGAAGGATATCGTAAATGTAATGTATTTTGTAAGTGTTTGATCTGAATATAATTTCTATGTTAGTTTAGGATACATATATGTTGACTGTCATATTATAAAATTGTAATGCACGGGATACAATTTTGTTCAAAACAAGATAAGAGCATCATTGTAAATAAATATTACTTTAACTTAGATACAAATAAAAATATTTGGCAATTGTAGAACAACAAGTTCCCTTGGAGAAGAACAATATTCTTCCATTTAAATAGAAAATCAAAAAGTTAGACGATAATGAATGAAATTGTTAATTTATATGAAATGAATACATTATGAAGGTAAAATGAATACAAATACACTGAATATCTTGTTATTACCATCATTGAATGTGTCTCTCATCAATTTATTGTAACGAGATTTTGCTCCTATAACTATAAAATGATACAAAGTGCATAATGAATACAAACACAAGTAAATAGAGTAACTTATAAAGCACACAACACAACTACAACAAATATATCATAATGAATACAAAATCATCATATAATAAAGCATGAATACAATCTGAAATAGCATCACTGTCTCTAAAAAATGGATATAACTATATAATGTAAAAATATATTTTTAATTTACCGAATACATACCAGTGTACATAACTAGAAACGGATGATTCCAAATATGTGGTATATTATCAAAACTAACAAAAAATCCACAAAATACAAAAATAAAATAAAATTGTGAATACAATATACATACTAACAAACGCACAATATCCATAGACAGTTGCAAATCTATTCAATATCAATACACATACTTGATGGATTTTGAATACAAAGAAAATTGAATCAAACTGCAGTCTAATATAAAATTATGAAAAATCATCATTTTTGTGACTTTAACAACTTCAATTGAATATGCGAAATATAGAACATGCAAAATAATTAAATACCTCTTCGTCAAGTATTTGTTTTTCATCATCCTTTTTGAGTTCTCACTAGTAGAAGAAGATTCTACAGTTCTGTTCTGAACTTGAGGAAGATTTTGCACACTGATTGGGTCCTGTAAATATTTCGATCGTCTTTTTTCCATCATTTTAGCAGTGGGTCCCACATTATCCGCTATTTCTTGAGTAATACATAGATAATTAAAGGATGACAAATCTCTAAAAAATTGTTGATTAAGTTGGATACCTCTAATAATTCTTTTAAATTCGGCCATTGGAGAGTGATTTAGAGATTATCAAACCCTAAACGAGATTTCAACTACAAATAACAATTCTGAAAAATTTAAACAAAAATAAAATCAGTAAACAAATCTAAAAGTCGGATAAAAATACATACCTTAATCAAATGGATTGTTGTGAATATCTTTAGAGATATATTTTCTAATTTCTGAAGAAAAAAATATCGAAAAGGATGGAAGAGAGAGAGATGCGGGAGTTGAAAATGGAGAAGAATTGAAAGAGTTAAAACTATGAGAGAGAATGAGTTGGAAAACTTGTAACTAAGGTGAGATAAAATAGGAAGTAAATTAGGATACACATTGTTTTCTAAAATAATGACATTTTGACAGTTTTACTAATATTTATAAAGTATGGAGGATTTTACTAATTATGTTATGATTTTTTACTAGTTTGCTAATTTCCTTAAATAATAAGAGAGGGAGAGGAAATAATTAGACTTGGGCTTTGGCCCAAATTCAGTTAAATTGGCCCTTAGGCCCACCTGTCCTAAGTTTACCACTTTGCCAACAATCGTGGGTCAGCCCATTAGCTCCTTTGGACCTGCTGAAATTTCCTTGGGCCTTTAGCCCTTTTTCATTCTCACTTGTCATGATATACACCAAATGTATATTTGATGTATACACCATGTATACCGCTGATTCTTGAACTCCCGAACCTGTATTTTATTAGGACTTTGTATTATCTATATTTTCACCTGCTTTCCGTATTTTTGAACCTGTATATTATATCTTTGACTGTATACCCATGTATACAGTGGGTATATCAGTGTATACAACTTCTTTATGAGCTTTTGGACACCGAAATATTCAAATTACAGCTATGTTTTTACTCCGGAAACATGTCCATCAACTTCACAATTGACATGGGGGGTTGACTCCAACGAAGCGAGGATTTTGGGGGACTTTACGGCCCATTCGGAATATGAAGGGAAAAGAATAGGAGTCCAGGAGGACTCGGGGCAGATTTCACGTAAATTAAAAAGAAGAAGAGAAAATCAGTATTGTATCATGACAATCACCAAAGTAAAAAAAAAGAAAAAGAATGTGAACGCTGTGCTATCTCATGCTCAAAATGCGACTACTCATCAATCGAAATTCAAGATATGCCCAATCAACTCATTTTTCTCGGGAGAACAAAATACATCAATTCTAGTTCATGAATTTTTCTAGACTCAATTAATATCAAGAGGAATATTTTTGCATGGGAAGCAATAAATGATCAAGGCAATCCCAACTCTTTTCTAAATAAGCTATAATATACATAAACAAAAAAGAAATACACTTAGACTACTAACCAAATCTACCCCAGAAGCTGTAATCAAGTCAAAGATATTCATGCCATTTTTAAATCCCAAAGAAGCATAGTGGACAAACAAAATATATGGCACTTAACTACCATTATACGCTAAAGATGAATTTTCCAAGTAAGTACAACAACAAGAATGTGATCCGTAGAATGGAAGCATGCTCATGCCGATAAGAGAACTATTTCACATGAATAACAAAACTAGCAGCCAACCAAAATGAATGAATGAGTCCAAACGACATGTAATCGCCAAATACCAATCGAATTTGATAATTTCATGCTACAAATGATCCTAAAGCAACTAAGTCATATTAAGGTGAACTAAAATCGCTAATCTGCACTCGGAAACACACAAGAGAAATAACGAGATGAATTTTTTGGCACTTAAAAAAAACACATAGTCAAAAATGAGAAATTATTTCAGCAAACGGAGACAGAACAGAATCATGGTAGCTAACAAACGATCAAATCAAGGTTAAGACGAGCATAATAACAGTGAGTTCGGAGAGAACAAGACTGCGATGTGAGCTTAAATAAGCATTAAATCATCAAGAAAATGAACACAACTAAGATCTTAGAAAAAATAAGGTGAAGAGGACAACACAGATTGAGCATATCATGCGAGCTCATCTCAAAAATCCACAAAAGAACTACACATCAAAACCAACACAACGAACTCAAAAGAAACCTAAGGATTACGAGTTATTTACCTTGTTGCGGGCAACGAACGGAACAGACGAACTCAAGCAGACTTCCACCACCACCATGCGAGTTCCAACAGCTCCGGCGGACCCGACGAACAAAACAGAAAGAAAGCATGAACAAGATTAAACAAGTATCCGGACCCTAGTTTTGCAGCTTTCCGTAAGTATCCTAAACACTTGTATATGGCAGTAAGACTAGAAATATCTAAGGTATGTGTTCGTCCCAATTTTTTCTCAAAAAATCCCCCATTAACAATGAATAATAAGCAACATATATAGAAGGGAAATTAGGGTTCGGAAATGGGGTGAAACAGATGAAATCCAATAGGAATGAGGCCCAATTCAAAATTCAAACCCCAAATCCTTTCACCATTTAAGGAAGACATACTTTTTTTATGAGGATTTCAACCCATTCCGAAAGAGGAAAGGGAAGAAACGCATGCCTGTTGCTGCGATTTGTAAAAACTGAAAAGGACGTGAGGAAGAAGATGTGTGTTTCGGGTCAATTTTCTTGGCTGTTGGACGCGGTTCACAGCTGGACTGGGCTAGTTTCGAGGTTGGTGGGTCGTTGCTTTCTGGAATTTCTTGGTTTCGATCGAGTTTTTGGGTTTTGCGTGAGGAAGAAAACGAGTTGCGGGTCGGGTCTACCGTTTGGTCTTACTGTACGTATTGGGTTTTTCGTATTGTTGAAAGAATGGGTTCTTTGGTATTGTAGTTAATGGGCTTGGATTTTGGTTGGTTATGTATTAAGAGTGGGCTGCTGAAGGTATTGAATTGGAACTTGGTCGGTTAAAATGGAGGAAAGGCCCAAAACTTTGGTCAAATGGGTTTAAGGTGGGGTAGAAGGGTTGGCTATGTTTGTAATAAAAAGGCTAGGTTTTGAATTTATGATTTAGCCAAATATATTGCAATTATGGCCGATTGAATTTTAGAATTTAGCCAAATTGAGCTTAATTGGTGATTCGGCTAAAAACTAAATAAGACGAATTAATATAATTAACTAACAAGCTTCTTAATCTCTTGCAATGCATGACTTCTCTGCGATGCATGCCTTTCTTCTCTTGCTATGGATGGTTTCCTTCTCTTGCAATGCATGAATTCTTTCTCTTGCTATGCTGTCACGCCCTGAGCCTACACCCTGGGCGGGACTGACAATTGAAGACCATTGTTGGCCTCAAGCGAGCCCTTGGCCTGGCTTACTAACTCAGCGGAAGACTTAACTCATCACATACATGTGTATGAAGTAACTAGAATGTTATAAAGGAACATTCAACTGGCCATTAAGGCAAACTCAAGTCTTTAACATAAGAAATGAAAAGTAAAGACAACTGAATTAACTGACTGTCTGTCGGACTGACTATCTATGAAGCCTCTAAACAATTGAGATGGATGTCGGGATAGGCCCACGACATCCTAATGAACTAATACTAAAACTGAAAACAGTGAAAAAGAGTCCTCTGGAATGCAAAGAGGCTCACCAACAGACTTTGAACTACTCACTGAATCAACGTTGCGCCGGAAGCCGATCATAGTTACATGTGTCTGCATCATAGGACGATGCAGGCCAACTGGCATCAGTACATTGAATGTACGAGTATACGGGTTGGAATGCTAAAATACAACATAGGCTTGAAAGAGATTATGAAAGAAACACTTACCTTGGCTCTTCTAAACTCCTGAATACTTAAATAAACTTATTTCATTATAAAGCAGTTTAAAACAAGCGCAATATAAAGAAAACTGTTGAAAACATGTTGTCAATTCATAATCATAATATCATAAAAAGACAAACCATGCTCCCTCTCTGTTTAAAAACATGATGTCAACTCTGTGTATATACAAGGATACAACATAACTCTGAAATGTACGTAAAAATACATTAAACTGATGTATATAAAAATACAATAACTTTTGTGGGAGTTTCTCTAACTGACAACCATCACATAAGAGATATTGTGATGATATATCGATCTCCCTCACGCTGCCAGCGCATCCTATACCCGGCTAAAAGTATAGAACCTGAATTACTAAGTGGATCTACTAGTCTATGCGAAAAGGGTTCATCTAAAAAGTATGACCCTTTTGTACCCATGATGGCTATATGGTTTAAGGGGGCTGATAGTTGTTTGACTTCCTTATCTTGCTATCCATGACTTCTCTACGATGCATGACTTTCTTCTCTTGCTATGTGTGATTTCCTTCTCTTGCTATGCATGACTTCCTTCTCGCGATGCATGAATCTTTTCCCGCAATGCATGACTTCTTTCTCTTGTAATGTATGAATCTTCCCTCGCAATGCATGACTTCTTTCTCTCGCTATGCATGAATTCCTTCTGATGATGCCATCTCCAGTACCGAACGAAGATAATGCATCACCGAGCAACATAGGTAATCTTTTGGGTATCTCCTGGGAAGTGGTATCGTCTCAATCAATAATATAATAAAAATGATCCTCGGAATAGTGGTATCATCTCATTGGTTAATGCGATATGAATGACTCTCCGGGTAGGAATATTATCATGTCTGATAATATGATGCATATAAATGTCCTCCAGGTATCTTTAGTTGCTGAAAAACAAATAAAATTTCTTTCATTGAGGTTTTTATTTGTTCCATCTCTGAACATAGTTGTACATTCATTATGGACTTCACCTTGTTGGGAATTGAATGGAATGATGTTATTCATATTCCCGAGTCCTTGATATAAGAAGCATAAAATATTTCCTGCATCCACATAAAAATTGTTAGTTTAAAATGAATTGATTTGTGTCGATCTCTTTAGTTGCCTGCTCCTTGTTTGACTATCTCTGGTTCAGTTGAATTCTCCGATCTCCCGTTTCTTGATAGATAGGACAAAATATTTTTATGCAAAACAATTGGAACAGGAAAGAAAAATTTTAAGAAAACCATATTTTCAAAAAGTAATATTTGGAAAGGTCACTGCCAAGTGTCATGTCGCGTCAAGCTTAATGAACGTCTTTGATGTTGACGCCTCGAGGTCTATCTGATTACTTGCTGGGAAGTATTCAAAGTTGTTCTAAACTTCTGATGAACCTTATTGAAATTTTTTGAGATCATCATAAAAAAATTCTGTCCCAGTTAACTGTCTTGGCACCTACCGAACCGTTGATGATCAAATGGTGAAATTTTTGAGATCTTCTCAAAAATTCTGTCCTAGTTGCAAATCTTGATGTCGTTTTAGTCTCGATCTATTGAAAATATCTTCTTCTCGAGAATTTTTGAGTCCCTCTCAAAAATTCTGTCCCAGTTTCTATTGTAAAGAGAAATAGAAATCTTACGAGACATATGATCAAGCCGTTGTGGAGCCTACGTATCCCGTTGAGGCAGGAATCAGGTCAAACGTAGTTCCTCCTCTCGAGGATTAACAAATATAAGAAAATTACACAGAAACTGACCGAGACCGATATAGGCCGCCTACGTATCTCTTTTTTGAGAATTCAGGTCAAACATAGTTCAAATACAAGGAAAAATATTAAAAGAGGATAAATCCGAGGCCGACATAGGCCGCCTACGTATCTCATTCTTGAGAATTCAGGTTAGACGTAATTCATTACATATGATAATTTTCTAACTACAGAACATAAGACACGATTACAAGGAAATAACAGAAATACAAACTGAAGTTTCACACATAGTATCTCTTGACAGCATCTGAGTTGATCGGTTTAGGCCATTCGGTT
>NW_006239373.1:363452-363714 GCF_000226075.1 Solanum tuberosum | reverse complement strand
TTTGAGAACCAACTGGCCGATTTCAAATATCCTGGCTCTTACTTTCTTGTGGAAAGCACGAATCATTCCATGTCGATACAATTGTCCATGACAAACAACAACCATTCTATTCTCATCAATCAATGTTAATTGATCAATCCGCTTGCGAACCCATTCAGCATCACTCAATTCAGCTTCTTGGATGATTCTCAATAAAGGTATTTCAACTTCTGCAGGTATAACTGCTTCCGCTCCATATACTAGCAAATATGGAGTAGCTCCA
>NW_006239373.1:361198-363263 GCF_000226075.1 Solanum tuberosum | reverse complement strand
TTGAGTTCCGGTGAGTAATCTTGAATTGTTCGCATATCTCTCTCATCAAGTGATTGTTGAGATTCGCTCCATTATCAGTAATGATAGACTCTGGTACTCCAAACCTACATATCAAATTGTTGAGAACAAAATCAACTACAACCTTCTTGGTCACCAAATTATATGAAGCTGCTTCCACCCACTTGGTGAAGTAGTCAATGGCAACCAAAATGAATCTGTGTCAATTAGAGGCGGCTAACTCTATCAGACCAATGACATCCATACCCTAAGCTACAAATGGCCAAGGTGAACTCATAGCATGAGTTCATGAGGCAGGACTCGAATCAAATCGCCATGCACTTGACATTTATGACATTTCTGCACAAACTTGCTACAATCATGCTCCGTAGTCATCCATAAATAACCGGCCCGAAGGATCTTCCTTGCCAAAGTGAGTCCATTCATGTGAGTACCACATACTCCAGCATGTATTTCTTCCAGAAGCTTTGCAGCTTCACTAGCATCAACACATCTGAGAAGACCTAAATCTAGAGTTCTCCTATAAAGGATTTCCCCACTTGCAAAGAAATTGAGGGCCATACTACCTATCGACTTCTTCTGGTTGAACGTTGCATTATCAGGATAAGTCTCGGTCTCTAAATACTTCTTGATCTCAAAATACCAAGGCAAACCATCTTGTTCTTCTTCAACATGTGAACAATGGACATGCTGCTCTTTTACCTCTATATCAAAGGGATCAATATAACTTGTATCTGGATGTTTAATCATCGAGGCAATGGTGGCGAGAGCATCAGCCAACTAATTCTGTGTCTTGGAAGTGTTTCTGAACTCAATCTTGCAAAATCTTTTGCACAACTTCTGTATATACTGCACGTACGGTGTGATCTTTGGGTTATTCACGGCCCATTCTCCTTGAACTTGGTGAATTAGCAAATATGAATCTCCAATAACCAACAGCTTATGAACGTTCATATCAATCACCATCTTTAGACTGAGGATGCAAGCTTCATACTCAGCCTTGTTGTTTGTGCAATCAAATCGGAGTTTAGCCGCCATAGGATAGTCCTGACCGGTTTCTGACACTAAGACCACTCCGATACCTTTCCCTTGGAGATTCGCCACTCCATCAAAGAACACTCTCCAACACGGGTATGCTTCAGAAATATATTCACCCACAAATGCAACTTCTTCATCGGGAAAATAAGTCTTGAGCGGTTCATACTCTTCATCAACCGGATTCTCTGAAAGATAATCAGCCAAGGCTTGTGTTTTTATTGCTTTCTGGGTCACATACATGATGAGTCCACAAATTGAAATTATTTAGGGCTTTATTTTAATGGAAAGAGTGTCCTTGAATGCTTGTTTTATCTCAATACTTGATTAAAATGCTGAAGTTTCAGGTATTTGAAGTTTTAGTGGAAACATGGACACTTAGGCGCAAAACGGAGCAAATAGGGCTGAAAAGAACAAGAAATGGAATCTTGTGGATCACCGAGTTTAACTTGGTGAGTCGTCGAAACAACATGAACCACCCTTCGTTCCAGTACGCGAAGCCTTGAAGGAAGTGGATCAAAAGGTGAGGAAAGGAGCAGTCGGCGAGTCACCGATCAGTTCCGCGAAGCAGTACTGTACCGCCCAATGATCCAAAATGCGAGGATGCTGAAGGCGACACTGAAGGCGATGAGGTGACCTAAAGGTGGATCGCTGAGTTCATCGGCGATCTCGACTAATGTCGCCGAACAATCCTCCACAGCAAAATCTGTGAAAACTATAAATACTAGTTAGAATTGTAGTCTTAGGAGATTTTTGGAGAATTTTGGAGTGGAACAATTATTATTATTATTATTATTATTTTCACTTTAGAACATACTTTAGTGGATATTTTCTCTCAAGTTTGGAGAGGGTTTTGTGGAGACTTAAAGAAAGGAGTTCTTCTTCCCCAAGTTTGGAAGTGGGTCTTCTCTATTCATTTTCCTTTTTTTAATTGAAGGCTTAATTTCTTATACCCAGTTGATTTCATTATCATGTTAGGTATAATTTCTTATTTCTTGATGTATGGCTAAAA
>NW_006239373.1:328482-360746 GCF_000226075.1 Solanum tuberosum | reverse complement strand
TGTTTTAATACTTGTTACAAAAACCCCTTTTGATATTTGACACTTTTTTATCACCTACTTTAATTTACAATGTCTTTTATAGCAAATGTCTTTGACTACGACTAACTTGAATGAAATTCTAATTGGTTATTAATTCTCAAAACCGCTCCCTTGGGACACGACCCCAACCCTTGGTTGGGTTACTATATTATCGATGATCGTAGACACTCATACCGTAGGTCAGTGTCGTTGGTCACGATAAACATCAATACACAATGTCAAACTCACTCAAAAGCATTTGCCATTTAGCCAACTTCCCGATCGGCATTGCCTTCTAGAAACTATACTTCAACGGGTCCATCCTGGAAATAAGGTATGTTGTGTAAGAAGACAAATAATGCCTCAACTTCTGAGCAATCCAAGTCAAAGCACAACATGTTCTCTCCAAAAGAGTGTAACGGGCCTCATATGAAGTGAACTTCTTGCTCAAATAGTAAATGGCTCGCTCCTTCTTCCCAGTTTCGTCATGTTGACCAAGCACGCATCTATGCGCTATTCGAGACAGACAAATACAACAACAGTGGACTTTCTTCTCGTGGAGGGACCAACACCAGTGGATTGGACAAATAATTCTTGATGGCGTCAAAAGCAGTTTGACAATCTCCGGTCCACTTGGTCAAAACATCTTTTTCAACAACTTGAACATTGGTTCACACACCACGGTGGATTGGGCTATGAACCGGCTGATGTAGTTCAGCCTTCCTAGAAAACTCATCACCTCTTTCTTGGTCTTCGAAGGAGGCAACTCTTGAATCACTTTGATCTTGGAAGGGTCAAGCTCAATGCCCCTCCTGCTGACTATAAATCTCAACAACTTGCCAGTTGGCACCCCAAAAGCACATTTGGAGGGATTTAACTTCAAATTATATCGACGCATGCGATCAAAGAATTTCCTTAAGTGAGTCAAGTGATTCGAAGTCTCGGGGGATTTGATTATGACATCATCTACATACACCTCAATCTCCTTATGAATCATATCATGAAAAATGGTTGTCATGGCCCTCATATAAGTAGCACCGGCATTCTTGAGACCAAAAGGCATCACCCGATAATGATATACACCCCAAGGCGTAATGAATGTTGTCTTTTCTGCATCTCCTTCATCCATCAGGATCTGCTAATAACCCGCATAACAATCCACAAATGACTGCATCTCATGCTTAGCACAGTTATCAATGAGAATGTGGATGTTTGGTAATGGAAAATTATCTTTTGGGCTTGCTTTGTTGAGATCTCTGTAGTCGACATAAATTCTAATTTTTCCGTCTTTCTTGGCAACCGGAACAACGTTGGCTAACCAAGTCAGATATTGTGTCACTTCCACTACTTGAGACTCGATCTGCTTGGTAATCTCCTCTTTAATCATCAAACTCAACTCAGGCTTGAATTTCTGGGCTTTCTACTTTACCGGACTGAAATCTGGATTGATCGACAATTTATGATACACAATATTCGTACTCAGCCCTGGCATATCTCTGTAAGACCAGGCAAATACATCAATGTTTTCTCTAAGAAAATGAACCAGGTCCCTTCTTTGAGCTTCAGTCAGATGGACGTTAATTCTTACTTCTTTAACACATTCCTCATCTTCGAGATTCACAGTTTTGGTTTCTGCTAAATTCGGCTTGTGTTGATTCTCGAATTGTCGAAATTCTTCAGCAATATGTTCGGGTACCTCATTTTCTTCTTCGTATTCCTCGCATTCTTCATCACCTGATTTATTTCGTTCACTTGGTTCATGACATGACATGACATTAGAGGGTTTTAAATTAATATTACTGAAATCATAAACAAACAAAGTTAGGAAAGTAAAATATGAAGAGATAAGTAAACAATTTTTTGATAAAAGAGGCTTTCATTTGAATTGAAAAAGAAGCACAAACATGGCTAAGGGCCATTTCGCCTTTTTAAACATCACGGGGGAATTAAAAAGCTAAAACAAGTAAAAACTGCATAAAGGGTGGGTCTTGGGCCTCTTCCGGACTACCACCGATTTTAAAAACAAACATAAACACATGTCTTTTCTATCAAGCTGCACGGGAATTAGGAGCAGTGTGGAGGTCCAATTTGGCAATTGCTTCTCAGGTTCTGCATCACGGATGCCTGATGTCCCAGCCTCTTCCTCGATGACCGCATTAATCTCTTCAAAAAGGCCCCAGATTCCTTTCTCAAGACCATCATCATTGACATATTCTCGCACCGGGAATGACTGGTACAGATGAGGAATTGGCCTGGCTAATGCTTGATCAACACTCTTGTTCTTCATCTCTGCTTCATCATTTGTGGGGACATACCCCAAACCAAACTCTGCTCTTTTGGCGGGACTTTGGATAGGCTCGACAATTCCTTGAAAGTGCTTCCTCAATCCGAAACCTGGTTCGAAACCGCTCCGGAGCATAACAGTAGCAATCACTTGTATATAGAAGGCATATGAGGCTTTGGAGCCAAGTCATCACCGGTGGCATTTACCAGCTCCACCGTGTAGAAATCACAACCTCGAAAGACATCATCAACGATCGGTGCATACCCATTGGAGTGGCTACCTTCACCATAAATGACCAATTCCTGGTCTTTCCAAACAAATTTCATTAATTGGTGAAGGGTAGATAGCACAGCCTCAGCCATATGGATAAACGGTCTTCCCATAAGCAAATTGTAACTGGTGTTGCTATCCAACACCTGGAACTCCACGTTAAATTCCACAGGACCAACCTGAATATCCAAGTTTACCGCACCCAATGTGTCGTTTTGCACTCCATCAAAATCCCTTACATTGACTTGGCTATGGTGAAGCATTCCCAGGTCGAATTTCAGTTGCCTCAGAGTCGAAAGTGGGTAAATATTAAGACCAGATCCGTCATCGACCAAGACGCGATTTATTATATTGTCTCGACACATAGTGGTGACGTGCAGGGCTTTGTTGTGCATCCTGCCTTCAAAGGGAAACTCTTCGTCACAAAAACTAATTCGTTGTCGTCGAATGGCCGGGTTTATCATGGCTGCTAAATTGTCACTGTTGGTGCCCACGGGCACATAAGTGTCATCCAGTGCCTTCATCAGAGCCTGCCTATGCAACTACGAATTCATCAATAAAGACCCACACAGAAATCTGAGATGGCGTCTTTTCTATATGCTTCACAATCGAATAATCTTTCGGCTGCATTTTTCTCTAGAACTCTGCTGCTTCAGCTTCACTAATTGGCCTTTTAGACTGATCTCTTTTCTGCACACCCTGGGTCAGCTCTTCTGGCGTGTAGCACCTTCCAAATCTGGTCATACCTTGGGTAACAACCGTTTCAATCACAAACTTTGGTCGGGCAAGAGTTTCTTGTGGCAACAACCTTCTCGGGTGTCAGAATCACAAACTCCTTCTTCTCCCTAATGCTCAACGAAGCTACAGCCCTTTCCAGTTCATCAGGAGCGATCAGAACTATTGCCTTTGTCACGCACCAATCGCCATCCGTCTCAATCATATTGATAGTGACACCTCCATGATTCGGCAAAGGATTACTGTTGACATTTGGCGCGACTGTCTGGAGAAAGGCCATTTTCTGGTCAATCAGGCTTGGATCTTGTGCTTTAGGTTGATACAGTCTTCGGTATCATGCCCAACACCATTGAAGTGTTATGCGAACCTCTGATTAGGTCTGTAAAACTTTGAGCTAGTGTCAATCGGCTTGGGCCCCACTGGATGAATATATCCTGTCGCAGTTAATTGCTCAAACAACTTTGTTCGGCTTTCAATGAGCGCAGTGAAAATTCTAGCAGGCTTCTTCTCAAATTTAGGACAGGGGGTATCGTAATTTCCTTGTTGAGGAGGAGGCATTTGACAATAATTTAGGGAGTTTGGACGAGGGATTGATATCTGGGATATGAGTTGGTTTAGTAATTTGGTTGTGGAGCTTGGTAGTTCGAGGGGGTATTTTGGTAAAGTGGAGCTGGGGTTTGGTACACTAGGAGAGAATTTTGGAAATTTGCCTGAACGTTAGCATA
The DNA here is from genome assembly GCF_000226075.1 of Solanum tuberosum. NCBI lineage: Eukaryota > Viridiplantae > Streptophyta > Magnoliopsida > Solanales > Solanaceae > Solanum > Solanum tuberosum. Next base: position 356,714 of record NW_006239373.1, on the reverse strand, counting down.
GTTGGGAGCGACGTTCCATTAGTGATAAGGTTGAGTTTGGTAAACTGGAGGGGGAGTTTGGTTGCCAGGAAGGGGAGCTTTTTGATAACTGGGGATGGGTATTTTGGTAATCAACCAGTGCATAACAAGCCGGGTACGAACTCTGTAAAGGTCGAGAACAACCTTGGCATCATAAGGATTTCCTTGGAGTCTTCTTCCCCTCATAAGAGATAGAAGACACATCTTCTCTTTTATTCGTTAACAAACCCGAGGATCCGGGAGAGGCAACAACACGGGCAATCTTCCCGGTTCTTAATCCGTCTTTGATAGTCTCACCTATTTTGACTATCTCAGCAAATCTTGCTTCAACGAGCAACATAATTCTATCATAATATTCGGGCTGTTGAACCCGCACAAATACTTCGACAATTTCCTTCTCAGACATAGGAGGCCGAACTCTAGCTGCCTCCTTTCTCAATCTGTATACAAATTCTTTGTAAGTTTCATTTGATTTCTGCTTTATTGTTTCTAAGGAATAACAATCTGGAACGATCTCCACATTGTAGGCGAACCGCTCAATAAAATCTTTTGCCACAACATTCCAGCTAAGTCACTGTCTCGTTTCATAAGACGTAAACCATTCCAGAACCTTTCCACTCAGACTTCGGCTAAAAAGCCGCATCAGTAGAGCTTCATCTCTCCCAACTCCCACGAGCTGGTCACAGTAGGCCCTCAGGTGCGCTAAGGGAATCCCTATTCCTTAGAAAACGTCAAATTTTGGCACCTTGAATCCTTCCGGGAGGTCCAAATTCAGATGAATGCATAAGTCCTCATAACTCAAATCGGCGACTTCAGGAATACACTGCAACTCTTTCATGGCCTTTCAGATCTCTTCCTTCATATCCAGCTTAGCGGCCTATTCGTTTGACCTCCACTCTCTCTCTCGATCCTCATAGTGGTCGAGCTCAGAACCATTGGGGTCATGCTCATTGGGGACCGGGATTTGGAAAGTGGGTTTTTGAGGTAGGGGTGGAGCAATGGAGGGACCCTGGGCATTTTGAGGGGGTTGATAGTTTTGAGGAAAAGTTTGGGGGCTGGTATACTGATTTTGTTGATGGAAGAAAGTGTTCGGGTGGTTAACGTTTTGGTTTTGAGAGGGTGGACAAGCTTGGAGGTTGGCATTTTGGGGATGAAGTGGCGCTTGGTGATTGGTACTTTGAGGAGGAGGTAGTGTTTGGTAAGAGACAGAGGCAAAATGGGGATTTTGGGTGGTTAGGTCAATGATTGAGGGATTCTGAGCGGGCGCGGAGGGTGGGTTTTGAGCCTGTTCCGCGTTTGAAGGAGGAAAGTGAAGTGGAGGCCATCCGTCTGCTGGAGCATTGAAAGCAAAACCCAGATTAGGCAAATCTTGTATTCTCTGCATTTCGACCCTCATCTTGGTGATCTGTTGCATCAACTGCATGATTAGTTTGTTCTGATCAGCAATGACGGGCTGAGCCACGATAACATCGGTAAGGCCAATCTCTTCATTGTTATCACCCATTATTATTTTTCCCTTCTATGAGTTTTGACTGGGGAAGGAATCTTTAGGAGCCTTAAATCTTGTAAAATAGGGATGATCAGCCAGCTTATCAACACAGATTAGTTCTAACTACCTATAAAAGAAAACAACTCAAAGGCAAATCTGTTAGTTTTGATTCAGGACAAATAATGCAAAATATCACATAGAGGGCATATAAACACATAAGAGTTGCTTCGTTTGAGAACATCTTAACCCATGAATAATGGGGACTGATTTTTTTTAACAAGCAGGAATTTACTCTTTTTGCGGCATCTCTCGGCATCTGTTGATGTAAATTCAATGTTCCTTGTAGAATGAAAGAGGGAAAAGAGAATTTTAAAAAGATAAGGGCCGGGACTTGAAAGGTTGTCTACGTATCTCCCAAGGAGAATTCAGGCCCTACCTAGTTCGAATACAAAAGGGAATTCTCATTTTCATTCATTCATTGGATTGATTACAAGGAAAGTAAAAAAAAAACATACATTAAAGCTCCTAAAATATAGATGGTGCTTTCATCAAAGCTTCTTCTTCTGACTCCTGCATTAATCACAGGGGACAAACTCAACTTGAATCTTTTCCATGTTGATGAGGGATTCCACGTCATAGCGAAACCCGAGGCACCTTCCAATGTTGTGATCTTTGGCGTCATGATAAAGGCAGGGTTTCCAAATTTCAATTCAAACGGGATCGATTGCTTCGTCATCCTTTCTGATAGAGGCCAAGACCCTTTTTTGAACCAACTGACTGTAGATATCTAACAACGTTTTCTTAAAAGGCATGACGCAGTGACAATAAAAAAAAAGTGTGCTCAGTGACCGACATACTAGGCTCTGGTTGGTCACATGTAAGGACAGTGTTCTCACCCCATATATACGGGATCTTGCCAACGTTGATCAGGTTGCGGATCGCTGCCTTAAGCTCCACACATTCTTCTATAGTGTGTTCTCTTTGGTTCGGGTGGTAGGCACACGTGTTTTGAGAGCTTTCATGCCCAAACCCAAAAGTGGTTCCTTCGAGAGGTTTCAGCATGCGTGAAGCCTTAAGGTGCTCGTAAATGAGAGCACACGGCACGACTCTTACCCCCACGCTATGTGTCCGCTCATAAGGTGGGAGAATGATCTTTTTGTCCCCTCTTTTCAGACGTCCCAGGAAAGGATGCATATAGATGATTTCCTCATCGATATCTTCTTCAGTAGCTCCAGGGTGAGTGTCTTTGGCACCACTATTGACTTCTTGATTGAAGAAAGAGCATTTTCCGCGTATTTTCTGAAGCCTCATGGTCATATCATTGTTGAAGACATCATGTTCCTTTCGCATAGCAACTGTCTCCTCGTTCATGGTAGCATATCTTGCTATCTTAGCCGCTAACTCCGCGTCTAGTGCTGCACTTTTGGCCTGCGCAGCTGCGGTGGCTAGTTCTACTTCTATTCTTCTTTCTCCCATTTCTCAAATCTCTTGTTTTAATCGATGCAATTTCATCCTTAGACTCTCCACAGTCATCTTCACCTCGACATTCTTGCCCTTTTCCATCTTAGCAGCAATTTTACCTTTCCTGAGATGACAGAGGAATGTTTTAGGATTTAGTAGGATTTTATTTCCGGCTGAGAAACTCAAGACTCATTGAATTTTGGTCGGACATTTTGGTAGTGACTTGTAATTGGTATTGTAGAGATTTTTTCAAAAACAATTTGACAAGGAGTGGGCTAAAAATGTCTTCATTCGGAGCAACGTACCAAATAAAAATTAAAGCACACAAGTAAACAGACAAATATCGCGTCCTAGACATACATGTGACCTTTTTGTGCCAAGGGTAGGCCTAGAAAATTGAAGAATGTATATGTCTTTTTAAGCCAATTCATTATCCCCCAAAATATTTCATTAATAGCATACAAAAATGTTTGACAAATATAAAATTAGGGAAATGAGTTCGGAAAGCAAAGTACAAATAAAGCAATCCCAAACAGGGGATGATAACAAACTTCAAGCTCATCCTGATCCTTCACCAAGTCTGGTCCTCTTGGCGATGATGACCTTTTCCCACATGGCATACATGTTCGCCTATAGGAAATCTCATGCCAACTGAGCCCCTTCTTGATGCTTGAACCTCTCGACCGACTGAATCTGTTGTTCCATGCTATCATCCAATTCTGACATGCATTGTCTGGCTCTTTGTAGCTCTTGCTTCAACTGAGCTATGACTTTGGTGTCTTCTGAATGCCGAAGATGATGCACCAACTCATTCATATCAAACTTCTCTTAGAATTGATGAAGTCAATTTTGATGTTTGGCTCCAACATCTGCAATAATATAGGGAACGTTTGGACCGGGTTCGATAGTTCCGGCAAGACTCTTCTTTAACCATTCCTTGTAATCCTTAGAACATTCATGAAACATATTTGGCACCGGCTCACCCAATAACCTTCGAGTTTCCCATAATTGACGCATCTTTTTAGTAAAAGCGACTTCGCCATTTTCATGATCCGTCACAAATCTTGTCATGTCTTCTATTTGAGGAAGCTCTTGTTTCCCTCCTAGTTGTCTAAGTACTCGAGAAGAAGCATATGGTTGAGTTCCTCTAAACCCAGCAAATATCAAGTAAGGGGGCCTTTCCACTTCAAATCACCATTTGTTTTGTTACTACCAAGCATTGGATCGACCACTGCACATTTTCCTCTCTCAAACCCTGAAGTCTCGGGTACCAAAATTATTGGCCTCTATTCCTGTTAAAATGATTATGTTGCACCCACCAATTGTAAATTTCGAGTCTGTTTGGTCTTTCCAAGGGATCTGGTTCTGTCGAATTATGAGCTTTGATCAAGTGTCTCATCATTCACCATTGAAGTATTAGGTTTCACCCTTGAAAGAACGTGTGCCATTTTTACATCTATCCAGTGCCCTGTAAATGTCAGCAAGCATCATGGGAGCCAAATTGTAGTATTTTCTTGCCCTACTCCATTAAAAATAGCATGAGTGACCATTACTACAATTGGATGGATGGTGTAGTTTGGTCCTTGGGGAAACACCATTGTCCCAAGTAGTCATATCGCAAAAGCGAGGGGACATGTTTCTTTCCATTTTTCTTCTGAGACAAACTCTTCTTTGAACTTCTCGTAGGCTTTTGCGCATCCGAATGGATAATACAACTTCTGAAGTGGAATATTTGACCCGGGAAGCCTGTCCATAAACTCATCTTTGACAAGTGAAAGTTTTTCTTTAATTTCGTCAAAACCCCATATCTTTGAAAAGAGAAGATCAGTATTGGGTTGGTGTTTCCTCTTGTTGCATATGCCGACACTCGCATAACTTGCAAGAACTTCATCAATAGTCGGAGTCAACTATACTTCCCCGAACCGAAATACCATGTTGTCGTTGTCCCAAAATTTCATCATTGTTCCAATCAAGTAGGGATAAGCCACAATTTCCATTAATGACGGGAGATGGCCTGTGTCTTTGCACTTTGTTCTTGTCTTCCGCATTCATGGACTTCCACCAAACTTGGAGGTAAGGATGGGGTATGGTCACCATTCGGGTCCTCTACGGCTCACATGTCGGATTCATCCTACAAGAAAAACAGACAAGGTAAGTTACCCTCACCCCCATAGAACATTGATTTGTTTAAATCGACATATACATCCTTCAACTAAACACATAAGCATTATTGTCTTTTTATTGGCAAATGAGCCAAATAGACACAAGGTGGACTTCTAATGGGCCCAACATGCCTTGGGTGTTCGGTTAGCCTAGTTCAAAATGCGCTAAAAATTGGTATTTGGTTTCGCTCTATGCTAGTTGACTAAGAGTGACTTTTGAAAGACCGGGAACCCAAGTGGACAACTTAGGTTGAAATTCACGACAACCATTGGACGCATGACGTACCAATAAATCACCGATCCTTCTGGAAAAGGATTGAGTATAAAAAGTCCGGCTACGATTATGAAGAAACCGTCCTTAATATACTATACATACAACAGGAAATGCCATTAATGCAATGATAGTTATATCAATTTATACACGTTAAGTGCAGATAAACAATTCAGCAATTAATAACAATTAGTCAAATAAGTCAAATCTTATTGTTAGAACTTAATTAAATCTCCAGCAGAGTCGTCATTTCTGTTTTACTCAAAAATATAAATAAAAGAAAAAATGACTAAGTTTTCAAAAAATCGATTAAACTTATAATTTAAGAGAAATTGAATTTCCAAAAGAAACAGAGTCGCCACTTAAATTTTAGTAAAAATCAAGAAAAACGTAAGGTTTTCAAAAGACTTAAACAGATAAAATCAGTTGAAAATAAAGGGGATCAAGTTGAAATGTTTATTCCGAGAAGATGTTAGGCCCTCAAAATGTCCGCTAACTTGCGGTTCAGCGACGATTTGACTAAAATGACTTTGACTAATTTTTTAGAAAATATCAACTAAGAAAACTCATTTTTTATTATTGTTTTTTTACTTATTATTATTATTATTGTCATTTTAATTATCTTAAAGGGAAATTAACTAAAGGGGGATTTTTCTAAACGGGAATAATTAAAGTGACAAGACTAAATAAAAATAGAGCTAAATATAAAATATATATATTTTAATTTGAATAGGATAAAAAATGAAATGGCTATCTATGGGAACTTAATTAAATTAAATCATAAAATGAACAAAGTTAGTCAAATATTACAATATAAATAATAAGAGAGGGAGAGGAAATAATTAGACTTGGGCTTTGGCCCAAATCCAGTTAAATTGCCCTTTACGCCCGCCTGTCTAAGTCTACCACTTTGCCAACAATCGTGTGCCAGCCCATTAGCTCCTTTGGACCTACTGAAATTTCTTTGGGCCTTTAGCCCTTTTTCATTCTCACTTGTCATGATAAACGCCAAGTGTATATTTGATGTATACATCATGTATACCATTGATTATTAAACTCTCGAACCTGTATTTTTATTCGTACTTTGTATTTTCTGCATTTTCACTTGCTTTCCCATATTTTTGAACCTACATATTATATTTTTAACTGTATACATGTGTATTCAGTGGGTATATCAGTGTATACAGTTGTATACAATGTGTATACAACTTCTTTTTGAGCTCTTGGACACCGAAATATCCAAATTCCAGCTATGTTTTTACTCCGGAAACCTGTCCATCAACTTCACAATTGACATGGGGGGTTGACTCTAACGAAGCGAGGATTTTGGGGGACTTTACGGCCCATTTGGAATATACAGGGAAAAGAATATGAGTCCAGGAGGTCTCGAGGCAGATTTCACGTAAATAAAAAAGAAGAAGAGAAAATCAGTATTGTATCATGACAATAACCAAAGTAAAAAAAAAAAAAAATGTGAACGATGTGCTAGCTTATGCCCAAAATGCGACTACTCATCAATCGAAATTCAAGATATGCCCAATCAACTCATTTTTCTCGGGAGATCAAAATACATCAATTCTAAATCATGAATTTTTCTAGACTCAATTAATATCAAGAGGAATATTTTTGCATGTGAAGTAATAAATGATCAAGGCAATCCCAACTCTTTTCTAAATAAGTTATAATACATAAACAAAAAGGAAATACACTTAGACTACTAACCAAATCTACCCCAGAAGTTGTAATCAAGGCAAAAATATTCATGCCATTTTTAAATCCCAAAGAAGAATACTGGACAAACAAAATATATGGCACTTAACTACCATTATACGCTAAAGATAAATATCCCAAGTAGGTACAACAACAAGAATGTGAACCATAGAATGGAGGCATGATCATGCTGATAAGAGAACTATTTCACATGAATGACAATACTAGCAACCAACCAAAATGAGTGAATGAGTCCAAACGGCATGTAATCGTCAAATACCAATCAAATCTTATAATTTCATGCTACAAATGATCCTAAAGCAACTAAGTCATATTAAGGTGAACTAAAATCGCTAATCCTCACTCGGAAACACAAAAGAGAAATAACGAGATGAATTCTTTGGCACTTCAAAAAAAACATAGTAAAAAATGAGAAATTATTTCAGCAAACATAGACAGAACAGAATCAAGGTAGTTAACAAACGATCAAATCAAGCTTAAGATGAGCATAATAGCAGTGAGTTCAGAGAGAACAAGACTGCGATGCGAGCTTTAAATAAGCATTAAATCATCAAGAAAACGAACACAACTAAGATCTTGGAAAACATAAGGTGAAGAGGACAACACAGATCGAACATATCATGCGAGCTCATCTCATGGCAATAAGATCGGAAATATCTAAGGTATGTGTTCGTCCCAATTTTTTCTCAAAAAATCCCCCCTTAACAATGAATAATAAGCAACATATATAGGAGGGAAATTAGGATTCGTAAATGAGGGGAAACAAACAAAATCCAATAGGAATGAGGCCTAATTCGAAATTCAAACCCCAAATCCTTTCACCATTGAAGGAAGACATACTTTTTCTGAGGATTTCAACCCATTTCGAAAGTGGAAAGGGAAGAAACGCGTGCCTGTTGCTGCGATTTGTACAAACTGAAAAGGACTTGAGAAAGAAGATGGGGCGCGTGTTTCAGGTCAATTTTTTGGGCTGCTGTACGCGGTTCATAGCTGGACTGGGCTGGTTTCGAGGTTGATGGGTCGCTGCTTTTTGGAATTTCTTCATTTCGATCGAGTTTCTGGGTTTTGCGCGAGGAAGAAGACGAGTTGCGGGTCAGGTCTGGCGTTTGGTCTTGCTGTACGTATTGGGTTTTTTGTATTGTTGAAAGAATGGGTTCTTTGGTATTGTAGTTGGTAGGCTTGGATTTTTGTTGGTTATGTATTAAGAGTGGGCTGCTGAAGGTATTGAATTGGAACTGGGTCGGCCAAAATAGAGGAAAGGCCCAAAACTTTGGTCAAATGGGTTTAAGGTGGGGTAGAAGGGTTGGCTAAGTTTGTAATAAAAAGGTTATGTTTTGAATTGAGGATTTGGCCAAATAGATTGCATTTATAGCCGATTGAATTTTAGAATTTAGCCAAATTAAGCTTAATTGGTGATTCGGCTAAAAACTAAATAAGACGAATTAATATAATTAACTAACAAGTTTCTTAAGCTTAACAAAATTACATAATTATATAAAACATCTATATATTTTCAAAAATTATAAAAAGTGACAAAACTATGTAAAATAACTTGCAAACTATATTTGTTTATTTATTTATAAAACTAATTACTTTAGATCGTTTGAAATTGAAGAAGTTCGAAATGATTAATTTATATTGTGGAGGTCCAAAATTGGGTGTCAACAACTGTCCCTCGTTTGACTTGGATTGATGTAAGAAATTCGAGGCAAATGAAATTGACTAATCCAATTTTGGTCGACCAAATCTTTATCTTTCAGAAAAAGGGTTTTGGTACGGACTTTAGGAATTATGGACGAACCCCGGGAATGAGTTTCCTACATATCTTAGGCTATATGAGAATTCAAGTCACTTGTAGTTCGATACGCTTGATTTTCATGCACGATTTGAGAGAATTCAAAAGTCATCCCGATATCAGATTATGAAGAGATCGAAATGCTCGATAATAGGGTTTAAGAGTGAATGTGGGAATACAGCCGAGTTTTCAACATTGAATCCACCTACATATCCCTTAATATAGGGAATCAGGCTGCTTGTACTTCGACTTAATCGGTTGAAAAGGAAATCTATTATGTAAGATAACATTTGGTTCTAGAAAAATGACAAAGTAAGTCGAGTATGAAAAGGAGCTTTGCAACCTCTTAGCCATGAATGTGGCGCGCTTCACACCCATAATTAAGAACTTACACAGACATAATTTTCAACGCTCTTGGTGCATTGTCACTCAGACTGGAAAGCTGCTTCCGATAGAGACCAAAAATTTCCGGATGCGAAACTGAAACCGACAAACCCAAAGAACCCACATGTCTTCTAGTAGGGGTGTGGTTTGATTATGGTGGAAGTCGCTCCTCTACTCGCGTTCTAAGAGTTTGGTACTCTTCTTTGGACTATGTCTCAGTTCGCTGCTAAGAAAAAGTTTCACGTTGTGCTGCATCCTTTTTTATATCGTCCGCACCTATGGTTTGTTTTTTGGAAAATTCATCCTTCGGATGCTCTCGACAGAGACTGAGATAAAACTCATTAGAATAAAAAATGCAATTTAAATGGGAGACTGTCTTTTACCGTGTTGACACTTAATTGCTCTCCTTGAACATTTGACGTCAACTCCGTCGGGTTTGACGTAAAGCAAATAAAGCTTATGTCTCATATTTGCAATATAATCTTCAATGTACTCTTTCTTTGATGTCAAAATAATAAAATAGGCTGATTTAATATGTTGACAGTTCTCTAGATGTCGTTGTTGATGATTCTCTTGATATCGTTTTTGCAAAGAAAAATGATGCAGTCGATGTTTATCTTCTTGTGATGGGTATATCTTTCTCTTGCGATGTATGGCTCTTTTCTCTTGCAATGCATGACTTCTTTCTCCTGCTATGCATGACTTTCTTCTCTTACTATGCATGACTTCTCTGCGATGCATGACTTTCTTCTCTTGCTATGCATGATTTCCTTCTCTTGCTATGCATGACTTCCTTCTCGCGATGCATGAATATTTTCCCGTAATGCATGACTTCTCTCTCTTGCAATGTATGAATCTTCTCTCGCAACGCATGACTTCTTTCTCTCGCTATGCATGAATTTCTTCTGATGATACCATCCCCAGTACCGAACGAAGATAATGCTTCACCGAGCAACATATGTAATCTTTTGGATATCTCCTGGGAAGCGGTATTATCTCAATCAACAATGTAATAAAAATGATCCTCGGAGTAGTGGTATCATCTCATTTGATAATGTGATATAAATGACTCTCCGGGTAGGAATATTATCATGTCTGATAATATGATGCAGATAAATGTCCTCCAGGTATCTTTAGTTGCTGGAAAACAAATAAAATTTCTTTCATCAAGGCTTTCATTTGTTCCATTTTTTAACATAGTTGCACGTTCGTAATGGACTTCGCCTTGTTGGGAATTGAATGGAATGATGTCATTCATAATCTCGAGTCCTTGATATAAGAAGCATAAAATATTTTCTGCATCCACAGAAAAATTGTTAGTTAAAAATTAATTGATCTGTGTCGATCTCTTTAGCTGCCTACTCATTGTTTGACTATCTCCGGTTGAATACTCGATCTTTCGTTTCTTGATAGATAGGACAAAATATTTTTATGCAAAACAATTGGAACAGGAAAGAATTTTTTAAGAAAACTAGATTTTCAAAAAGTAATATTTGGAAAGGTCACTGCCAATTGTCATGTCGCGTCAAGCTTAATGAACGTCTTTGAGGTTGACGCCTCGAGGTCTATCTAATTACTTGCTGGAAAGTATTCAAAGTTGTTCTAAACTTTTGATGAACCTTATTGAAATTTTTGAGATCATCCTAAATAATTTCTGTCCCAGTTAACTGTCTTGGCGCCTACCGAACCGTTGATGATCAAATGATGAAATTTTTGAGATCTTCTCAAAAATTCTGTCCTAGTTGCAAATCTCGATATCGCTTTAGTCTCGGCCTGTTGAAAAGATCTTCTTCTCAAAAAAATTTGAGTCCCTCTAAAAAATTATGTCAAAGTTTCTATTGTAAAGAGAAATAGAAATCTTACGGGAAATATGACTGAGTCGTTGTGGTGCCTACGTATCCCGTTGAGGCAGAAATCAGGTCAAACGTAGTTCCGCCTCTCGAGGATTAACAAAAATAAGAAGATTACAAAGAAACCGACCGAGGTCGACATAGGCCTCCTACGTATCTCATTCTTGAGTATTCAGGTCGAACATAGTTCAAATACAAGGAAAATATTAAAAGCGGATAAAGGGGTGACCGAGGTCGACATAGGCCGCCTACGTATCTCATTCTTGAGAATTCAGGTCAGACGTAGTTCATTACATAGGGATAGATTCTAAACAATGCAATTACAAGCAAGTAGAACGATTACAAGGAAATAACAGAAATACAAATTGGAGCTTCACACATATTATCTCTTGACAACATCTAAATTGATCGGTTTGGGCCATTCGGTTCCATCCATCTCTGACAGGACCAAGGCACTTCCAGATAATACTTTGTGAACCATGTAGGGTCCTTGCCAATTTGGTGCAAATTTCCCTTTATGCTCATCCTGATGAGGGGAAATGCGTTTGAGAACCAACTGGCCGATTTCAAATATCATGGCTCTTACTTTCTTGTGGAAAGCACGAATCATTCTATGTCGATACAATTGTCCATGAAAAACAACAACCATTCTCTCCTCATCAATCAATGTTAACTAATCATTCCGCTAGCGAACCTATTTGGAATCACTCAATTCAGCTTCTTGGATGATTCTCAATGAAGGTATTTCAACTTCTGCAGGTATAACTGCTTCTGTTCCATATACTAGAAAATATGGAGTAGCTCCAGCTGATGTTCTGACAGTCGTTTGATAACCCAACAAAGCATATGGGAGCATCTCATGCCAACCTCTGCGATTATCAATCATTTTCCTCAAAATCTTCTTTATGTTCTTGTTGGCGGCTTCTACAACTCCATTCATTTGGGGACGATAGGCGATTGAATTCTGGTGAGTAATCTTGAATTGTTCGCATATCTCTCACATCAAGTGACTGTTGAGATTCGCTCCATTATCAGTAATGATGGATTCTGGCACTCCAAACCTACATATCAAATTGTTGCGAACAAAATCAGCTACAACCTTCTTGATCACCGACTTATATGAAGCTGCTTCCACCCACTTGGTGAAGTAGTCAATGGCAACCAAAATGAATTTGTGTCCATTAAAGGCGGCATTCTCTATCGGACCAATAACATTCATGCCCCAACCTACTAATAGCCAAGGTGAACTCATAACATTGAGTTCGTAAGGCGGGACTCGAATCAAATCGACATACACTTGACATTTATGACATTTCTGCTCAAACTTGCAGTAATCATGCTCCATAGTCATCCAGAAATAACCGACTCGGAGGATCTTCCTCGCCAAAGTAAGTCCATTCATGTGAGTACCACAGACTTCGGTATTTGTTCCAAAAGCTTTGCAGCTTCACTAGCATCAACACATCTGAGAAGACCTAAATCTGGAATTCTCCTATAAAGGATTTCCCCACTTGCAAAGAAATTGAGGGTCATACGACGTATCGACTTCTTCTGGTTGAACGTTACATTCTCAGGATAAGTCCAGGTCTCTAAATACTTCTTGATGTCAAAATACCAAGGTAAACCATCGGGTTCTGCTTCAACATGTGAACAATGGACAAGCTGCTTTTTACCTCTATATCTAAGGGATCAATATAACTTGTATCTGGATGTTTAATCATCGAGGCAATGGTGGCGAGAGCATTGGCCAACTCATTTTGTGTCCTGGGAGTGTGTCTGAACTCAATCTTGCGGAACCTTTTGCACAACTTATGTATATACTGCACGTACGGTGTGATATTTGGATTCTTCACAGACCATTTTCCTTGAACTTGGTAAATTACCAAATTTGAATCTCCAATAACCAACATCTCATGAACGTTCATATTTATTGCCATCTTCAGACTGAAGATGCAAGCTTCATACTCAGCCATGTTATTTGTGCAATCAAATCGAAGTTTAGCTGCCATAGGATAGGGCTGACCAGTTTTTGACACTAAGACCACTCTGATACCTTTCCCTTGGTGATTCGCCGCTCCATCAAAGAATATTCTCCAACCTGGGTACGCTTCGGAAATATCTTCACCCACAATTGAAACTTTTTCATCGGGAAAATAAGTCTTGAGCGGTTCATACTCTTCATCAACCGGATTCTCTGTAAGATGATCAGCCAAGGCTTGTGCTTTTATTGCTTTCTGGGTCACATACACAATGTCAAACTCACTCAAAAACATTTGCCATTTAGCCAACTTCCCGATTGGCATTGCCTTCTGGAAAAATATACTTTAACGGGTCCATCCTGGAAATAAGGTATGTGGTATAACAAGACAAATAATGCCTCAACTTTTAATTAATCCAAGTCAAAACACAACATGTTCTCTCCAAAATAGTGTAACGGGCCTCATATGGAGTGAATTTCTTGCTCAAATAGTAAATGCGCTATCCGAGACACAGATACAGCAACAGTGGACTTCTTTCCCGTAGAGGGACCAACACCGGCGGATTGGACAAATAATTCTTAATGGCGTCAAAAGCAGTTTGACATTCTCTGGTCCACTTGGTCAAATGATCATTTTTCAACAACTTGAAGACTTGCTCACACACCACGGTGGATTGGGCTATGAACCGGCTGATGTAGTTTAGCCTTCCCAGAAAAATCATCACCTCTTTCTTGGTCTTCGGAAGAGGCAACTCTTGAATCGCTTTGATCTTGGAAGGGTCAAGCTCAATGCCTCTCCTGCTGACTATAAATCCCAACAACTTCTCAGTTGGCACCCCAAAAGAATATTTGGCGGGATTTAACTTCAAATTGTATCGACACAGGCGATCAACGAATTTCCTTAAGTGAGTCAAGTGATTCGAACTCTCGCGGGATTTGATTATGACATCATCTACATACACATCAATCTCCTTATGAATCATATCATGAAAAATGGTTCTCATAGCCCTCATATAAGTAGCACCGGCATTCTTGAGACCAAAAGGCATCACCCGATAATGATATACACCCCAAGGCGTAATGAATGTTGTCTTTTCTGCATCTCCTTCATCCATCAGGATCTGCTGATAACTCGCATAACACTATATTCGTACTCAGCCCTGGCATATCTCTGTAAGACTAGGAAAATACGTCAATGTATTCTCTAAACAAACGAACCAGGTCTCTCATCTCTGAGATTCACAGTTTCGGTTTATTTTAAAATCAGCTTGTGTTGATTCTCTAATTGTCGAAATTCTTCAGCAACATGTTTGGGTACCTCATTTTCTTCTTCGTATTCCTCGCATCGTCATCACCTGCCTCATTTCGTTCACACGGTTCATGACATGACATGACATTGGCAGGTTTTAAATTAATATTACTGAAATCATAAACAAACAAAGTTAGGAAAGTAAAATATAAACAGATAAGTAAACAAATTATCGATAAAAGAGGCTTTCATTTAGATTAAAAAACAAGCACAAACTTTGGCCAAGGCTAATGGCCATTTCGCCTTTTTAAACATCATGGGGGAATTAAAAAAACTCAAACAAGTAAAAACTGCAAAAAGGGGGGTCTCGGGCCTCTTCCGGACTACCACCAATTTTAAAAACAAACATAAACACATGTCTTTTCTACCAAGCTGTACAGGGAATCAGGAGCGGTGTGGAGGTTCAATTTTGCAATTGCTCCTCAGGTTCTGCATCACGGATGCCCGTTGTCCTAGCCTCTTCCTCGATGACCGCATCAATCTTCTCAAAAAGGCCCCAGATTCCTTCCCCGAGACCATCATCATTGACATATTCTCGCACCGGGAATGATTGGTACAGATGAGGAATTGGCCTGGCCAATGCTTGATCAACACACTTGTTCTTCATCTCTGCTTCATCATCTGTGGGGACATATCTCAAACCAAACTTTGCTCTTTTGGCGGGAATTTGGATAGGCTCGACAATTCCTTGAAAGTGCTTCTCCATTCCGAAACTTGGTTCGAAACCAATCCAGAGCATAATAGTAGCAATCATCTTGTACACAGAAGGCATATGAGGCTGTGGAGCTAAGTCATCACCGATGACATTTACCAGCTCCACCGTGTAGAAATCACAACCTCAAAAGACATCATCAACGATCGGTGCATACCCATTGGAGTGGCTCCCTTCACCATAAATGACCTATTTCTAGTCTTTCCAAACAAATTTCATTAGTTGGTGAAGGGTAGATGGCACAGCTCTAGCCATATGGATACACAGTCTTCCCTGAATCAAATTGTAACTGGTGTTGATATCCAACACCTGGAACTCCATGTTAAATTCTGCAGGACCCACCTGAATATTCAAGTTTACCGCACCCAATATGTCTCTTTGCACTCCATCAAAAGCCCTCACATTGACTTGGTTTTGGTGAAGCTTTCCCAGGTCGAATTTCAGCTGCCTCAGAGTCGAGTAAATATTAAGACCGGATCCGTCATCGACCAAGACGCGATTTATTATCTTGTCTCGATAGATAGTGATGATGTGCAGAGCTTTGTTGTGCATCCTGCCTTCAAAGGGCAGCTCGTCATCATAAAAACTAATTTAGTATCCTCGAATGGCCTGGTTTATCATGGATGCTAAATTGTCACTGTTGGTGCCCACGGGCACATAAGTGTCATCAAGTGCCTTCATCAGAGCCTGCCTATGCAACTGCGAACTCATCAATAAAGTCCACACAGAAATCTGAGCTGGCGTCTTTTGTAGATGCTTCACAATCAAATAATCTTTCGGCAGCATTTTTCTCCAGAACTCTTTTGCTTCGGCTTCACTAATTGGACTTTTAGACTGATCTCTTTTTTGCACACCCTGGATAACAACCGTTACAATCACAAACTTTGGTCGGGCAAGAGTTTATCGTGGCACCAAGGCAACAACCTTCTCGGGTGTCAGAATCACAAACTCCTTCTTCTCTCTAATGCTCAACGAAGCTACAGCCTTTTCTAGTTCATCAGGAGCGATTAGAACTATTGCCTTTGTCACACACCAATCGGCATCCGTCTCTATCATATTGATAGTGACACCTCCATGATTCGGCAAAGGATTACTCTTGACATTGGGCACGACTTTCTGGAGAGAGACCACTTTCTAGTCAATCAGGTCTTGGATCTTGTGCTTTAGGTTGATACAGTCTTCGGTATCATTCCCAACACTGTTGGAGTGATATGCGCACCTCTGATCAGGTCTGTAAAACTTTGAGCTAGTGTCAATCGGCTTGCGCCCCACATGATGAATATATCCTGCCGCAGTTAATCGCTCAAACAGCTTTGTTCGACTTTCAATGAGCGGAGTGAAAATTCTAGCGGGCTTCTTCTCAAATTTAGGATGGGGGGTATCGTAATTGCCTTGTTGAGGATGAGACATTTCACGATAATTTGGGGCGCTTGGACGATGGGCTTGATATCTGGGATATGAGTTGGTTTGGTAATTTGGTTGTGGAGCTTGGTAGTTCGAGTGGATATTTTGGTAAAGTGGAGCTAGGGTTTGGTACACTAGGGGAGGATTTTGGTAATTTGCCTGAACGTTAGCACAGTTGGGAGCAACGTTTCGGTAGTGATAATGTGGAGTCTAGTAAACTGGAGGGGGAGTTTGGAAGATAAGAGGGGGAGTATTTTGATAACTGGGGAAGGGGTATTTTGGAAATCAACCTGTGCATAACAAGCTAGATACAAACTCTGTGAAAGTCGAGAACGACCTTGGTATGATGAGGATTTCTTTGGGGTCTTCTTCCCCTCATAAGAGATAGAAGACACATCTTCTCTTTTCTTCTTCAACAAACCCGATGATCCGGGCCAGGCAGCAACACGGGCAATCTTCCCGATTTTTAATCCGTCTTCGATAGTCTCACCTACTTTGACTATCTCAGCAAATCTTGCTCTAACGAGCAACATAATTCTATCATAATATTCATGTTGTTGAACCCGCACAAATACTTCGACAATTTCCTTCTCAAACATAGGAGACCGAACTCTAGCTGCCTCCTTTCTCCATCTGTATGCAAATTCTCTGTAAGTTTCATTTGATTTCTGCTTCATTTTTTCTAAGGAATAACGATCAGGAACGATCTCCACATTGAAGGCGAACCGCTCGATAAAATCCTTTGCCACTATCTCGTTTCATGAGACGTAAACCATTCCAGAGCCTCTCCACTCAGACTTCAGCTAAAAAGCCGCATTAGTAAAGCTTCATCTCTCCCAACTCCCATGAGCTGGTCACAGTAGGCCCTTAGGTGCGCTAAGGGGTTCCCTATTTCTCTGAAAACGTTAAATTTTGGCACCTTGAACCCTTCCGGGAGGTCCAAATTCGAATGAATGCATAAGTCCTCATCACTCAAACTGGCGACTTCAGGAATACACTGTAACTCTTTCATGGCCTTTCAGATCTCTTCCTTCATATCCAGCTTAACGGCCTCTTCCTTTGACCTCTACACTCTCTCTCGCTCCTCATAGTGGTCGAGCTCAGAACCATTGGTGTCATGCTCATTGGGGATCGAGATTTGGAAAATGGGTTTTTGAGGTAGTGGTGGAGCAATGGAGGGACTCTGGGAATTTTGAGGGCCTTGATAGTTTTGAGGGAAAGTTTGGGGGTTGGTATACTGATTTTGGTGTTGGAGGGAAGTGTGCGGGTGGTTAACGTTTTGGTTTTGAGAGGATCGACAAGCTTGGAGGTTGGCATTTTGGAAAGGAAGTGGCGCTTGGGGGTTGGTACTTTGAGAAGGAGGTAGTGTTTGGTAAGAGGCGGAGGAATAATGGGGATTTTGGGCGGTTAGGTCGATAATTGAGGGATTCTGAGCGGGCCCAGAGGCTGGGTTTTAAGCCTGTTCCGCGTTTGAATGAGGAAAGTGAAATGGAGGCCTTCCGTCTGCTGGAGCATTGAAAGCAAAACCCAGATTAGGCAAATCTTGCCTTCTCTGCATTTCAACCCTCATCTCGGTGATCTGTTGCATCAACTACATAATTAGTTCGTTCTGATCAACAATGACGGGCAGAGCCACGACAACATCGGTAAGTCCAATCACTTCATTGTTATCACCCATTACTGCTTTTCCCTTCTGTTAGTTTTGATCGGGGAAAGAATCTTTAGGAGCCTTAGATCTTGTAAAATAGGGATGATCATCCAGCTTATCAACACAGATCAGTTCTAACTATCTGTAGAAGAAAACAACTCAAAGGGAAATATGTTAGTTTTAATTCATGACAAATAATGCAAAATGTCACATAGAGGGCATATAAACTCATAAGAGTTGCTTCGTTTGAGAACATGTTAACCTACAAATAATGGAGACTGATTTTTTTGAACAAGCAGTAATTTGCTTGTTTTATTTTGAGGCTAGTGACTCAGAAAGGTTAAATTGCGTTGAGCTAAGGTCTTTTTGCGGCATCTCTCGGCATCTGTTGATGTAAATTCAATGCTTCCTTGTAGAATGAAAGGGGGAAATGAGAATTTTAAAAAGATAGGGGTGACGGCCTTGAAAGGCTGCTTACATATCTCCCAAGGAGAATTCAGGCCCTACCTAGTTCGAATACAAAAGGGAATTCTCATTTTCATTCATTCATTAGATTGATTACAAGGAAAGTAAAAAAAAACATACAATAAAGCTCATAAAAGATAGATGGTGCTTTCATCAAAGCTTCTTCTTCTGACTGCTGCATTGATCACGGGGGACAACCTCAACTTGAATCCTTCCCATGTTGATGAAGGATTCCACGTCATAGCGAAACCCAAGGCACCTTCAAATGTGGTGTTCTATGACACCATGATAAGGTCAGGGTTTCCAAATTTCAATTCCAATGGGATCGATTGCTTCGTCATCCTTTCTGATAGAGGCCAAGACCCCTTTTTGAAGCAACTGACTGTAGATATACAACATTTTCTTAAAAGGCGTGAAGCAGTGACAATAAAACAAAGTGTGCTTAGTGACCAGCATACTGGGCTCTGGTTGGTCACATGTAAGGACGGTGTTCTCACCCCACATATACGGGATCTTCCAAACATTGATCAGGTTGCGGATCGCTGCCTTAAGCTCCACACATTCTTCTATAGTGTGTCATCTTTGGTTCGGGTGGTAGGCACACGTCTTTTGAGAGCTTTCATGCCCAAACCCAAAAGTGATTCCTTCGAGAGGTTTCGGTATGCGTGAAGCCTTAAGGTGCTCGTAAATGAGAGCACACAACACGACTCTTACCCCCACGCTATGTGTCTGCTCATGAGCTGGGAGAGTGATCTTTTTGTCTCCTCCTTTTAGACGTCCCAAAAAGGGAGGCATATAGATGATTTCCTCATCGGTATCTTCTTCAGTAGCTCCAGGGTGAGTGTCTTTGGGACCACTATTGACTTCTTGATTAAAGAAAGAGCATTTTTCGCATATTTTATGAAGCCTCATGGTTATATCATTATTGAAGACATCATGTTCCTTTCGCATAGCAACTGTCTCCCCGTTCATGATACCATATCTTGCCATCTTAGCCACTAACTCCGCGTCTAGTGCTGCATTTTTGGCTTGCGCAGCTGCGGTAACTAGTTCTACTTCTATTCTTCTTTCTCCCATCTCTCGAATCTCTTGTTTGAATTGACGCAGTTTTATCCTTAGACTCTCCTAAGTCGTCTTCACCTTGACATTCTTGCCCTTTTTCATCTTTGCAGCAATTTTACCTTTCAGGAGATGATAGAGAAATGTTTTAGGATTTAGTAGAATTTTATTTCCAGCTGAGAAACTCAAGACTCATTGAATTTTGGTCAGACATTTTGGTAGTGATTTGTATTTGGTATTGTAGAGATTTTTTTCAGAAATTTTTTGACAAGGAGTGGGCTAAAAATGTCCTCATTCAGAGCAACGTACCACATAAAAAGTTAAAGCACACAAGTAAACAGAAAAATATCGCGTCCTAGACATACGTATGACCCTTTTGTGCCAAGGGTAGGCCTAGCGAATTGAAGGATGTATATGTCTTTTTAAGCTAATTTATTGTCCCCCAAAATATTTCATTAATAGCATTCAAAAATGTTTGACAAACATAAAATTAGGGAAATGAGTTCGGAAAGTAAATTACAAAGCAAAGTACAAATAAAGCAATCCCACGGAGGGGATGATAACAAACTTCAAGCTCATCCTGATCCTTCACCAAGTCTGGTCCTCTTGGCGATGCTGACCTCTTCCCACATGGCATATTTGTTCGTCCATAGGTGATCGCTTGCCAACCGAGCCCTTTCTTGATGTCTGAACCTCTCGACCGACTGAATCTGTTGTTCCATGCTATCATCCAATTCTAACATGCATTGCATGGCTCTTTGTAGCTCTTGTTTCAACTGAGTTATGACTTTGGCAACTTCTGAATGCCGACGTTGATGCTCCAACTCATTCCTATCAAACTTCTCTTGGAGTTGATGAAGTCGAATTTGATAGTTTCGGTGAGACTCTTCTTTAACCATTCCTTGTAATCTTTAGAACATTCAGGACGAACCTATTTGGCACCGGCTCACCCAATACCCTTTGAGTTTTCCATAATTGAAGCATCTTTTTAGTAAAAGCGACTTCGCCATTTTAATGATCCGTCACAAATCTTGTCATTTCTTCTATTTGAGGAAGCTCTTGTTTCCCTCCTAGTTGTCTAAGTACTCGAGAATGAGCATATGGTTGAGTTCCTTTCAACCCAGCAAATATCAAGTAGGGGGCCTTTCCACTTCGGATCACCATTTATTTTGTTACTATCAAGCATTGGATCGACCACCGCACATTTTCCTCTTTCAAACCCTAAAGTCTCGGGTACCAAAATTCTTGGCCTTCATTCCTGTTGAAATGATTACGTTGCACCCACTAATTGTGACTTTTGAGTCTGTTCGATCTTTCCAAGGGATCTAGTTCTGTCGGATTATGAGCTTTGATCAAGTGTCTCATCATCCACCATTGAAGTATTAGATTGCACCCTTGAAAGAAATGTGCGCCATTTTTACATTTATCCAGTGCCCTGTAAATGTCAGCAAGGATCATGGGAGCCAAATTGTAGTATTTTCTTGCCGTTCTGTAGCCTACTTCATTAAAAATAGCATGAGTGACCGTTACTACACTTGGATGGATGGTGTAGTTTGGTCATTGGGAAAACACCATCGTCCCAAGTAGGCATATCGCAAAAGCGAGGGGACGTGTTTCTTTCTATTTTTCTTCTGAGACAAACTCTTCTTTGAACTTCTCGTAAGCTCTTGCGCGTCTGAATCGATAATACAACTTTCGAAGTGGAATATTCTATCCGAAAAGCCTGTCCATCCACTCAGCTTTGACAAGTGAAATTTTTTCTTTAATTTTGTCAAAACCCCATATCTTTGGAAAGAGAAGATCAGTATCGGGTTGGTGTTTCCTCTTGTTGCACATGCCGACACTCTCATAACTTGCAAGAACTTCATCAATAGTCGGAGTCAACTCTACTTCCCCGAACCAAAATACCATGTTGTCGCTGTCCCAAAATTTTTCCAATCAAGTTGGGATAAGCCACAATTTCCATTAATGACATAAGATGGCCTATGTGTCTTTGCACTTTGTTCTTGTCTTCTGCATTCATGAACTTCCACCAAACTTGGAGGTAAGAATGGGGTATGGTCACCATTCGGGTCATCAACGGCTCACATGTCGGTTTCATCCTACAAGAAAAACAGACAAGGTAAGTTACCCCCACCCCCATAGATAATTGATTTGTTTAAATCAACATATACATCCTTCAACTAAACACATAAGCATGATTGTCTTTTTATTGGCAAATGAGCCAAATAGACACAAGGTGGGCTTCTAATGGGACCAACACGCCTTGGGTGTTGGGTTAGCCTAGTTCAAAATGCGCTAAAAATTGGGATTTTGTTTCGCTCTACACTAGTTGACTAAGAGTGGCTTTTGAAAGATCGAGAACCCAAGTGGACAACTTAGGCTGGAATTCACGACAACCATTGGACGCATGACGTACCAATAAATCGTCGATCCTTCCGGAAAAAGGGTTGAGTATAAAAAGTCCGACTGCAATTATGCAGAAATCGTCCTTAATATACTATACATACAACAGGAAATGCCATGAATACAATGACAGTTATATCAATTTAAACATGTTAAGTGCAGATAAACAATTCAGCAATTAATAACAATTAGTCAAATGAGTCAAATCTTATGGTTAGAACTTAATTAAATACCCAGCAGAGTCGTTATTTCTGTTTTACTCAAAAATATAAATAAAAGAAAAAATGACTAAGTTTTCAAAAAATCAATTAAACTTATGATTTAAGAGAAATTGAATTTCCAAAAGAAACAGAGTCGCCACTTAAATTTTAGTAAAAATCAAGAAAAACGTAAGGTTTTCAAAAGACTTAAACAGATAAAATCAGTTGAAAATAAAGGGGATCAAGTTGAAATGTTTATTCCGAGAAGATGTTAGGCCCTCAAAATGTCCGCTAACTTGCGGTTCAGCGACGATTTGACTAAAATGACTTTGACTAATTTTTTAGAAAATATCAACTAAGAAAACTCATTTTTTATTATTGTTTTTTTACTTATTATTATTATTATTATTGTCATTTTAATTATCTTAAAGGGAAATTAACTAAAGGGGGATTTTTCTAAACGGGAATAATTAAAGTGACAAGACTAAATAAAAATAGAGCTAAATATAAAATATATATATTTTAATTTGAATAGGATAAAAAATGAAATGGCTATCTATGGGAACTTAATTAAATTAAATCATAAAATGAACAAAGTTAGTCAAATATTACAATATAAATAATAAGAGAGGGAGAGGAAATAATTAGACTTGGGCTTTGGCCCAAATCCAGTTAAATTGCCCTTTACGCCCGCCTGTCTAAGTCTACCACTTTGCCAACAATCGTGGGTCAGCCCATTAGCTCCTTTGGACCTGCTGAAATTTCCTTGGGCCTTTAGCCCTTTTTCATTCTCACTTGTCATGATATACATCAAGTGTATATTTGATGTATACACCATGTATACTGCTAATTCTTGAACTCCCAGACATGTATTTTTATTCTAACTTTGTATTTTCTGCATTTTCACTTGCTTTCCCGTATTTTTGAACTTGTATATTATATTTTTGACTGTATACCAGTGTATACAGCGGGTATATCAGTGTATACAACTGTATACATCAGGTATACAACTTCTTTGTGAGCTTTTGGTCACCGAAATATCTAAATTCCAGCTATGTTTTTACTCTGGAAACCTATCTATCAACTTCACAATTGACATGGGGGGCTGACTCCAACGAAGCAGGGATTTTGGGGGACTTCACGGCCCATTTGGAATATGAAGGGAAAAGAATAAGAGTCCACGAGGACTCGGGGAAGATTTCACCTAAATAAAATAAAATAAAAAGAGAAAATCAGTATTGTATCATGACAATAACCAAAGTAAAAAAAAAAAAGAATGTGAACGTTGTGCTATCTCATGCTCAAACTGCGACTATTCATCAATTGAAATTCAAAATAACCTAATCAACACATTTTTCTCAGGAGAACAAAATACATCAATTCTAATTCATGAATTTTTCTAGACTCAATTAATATCAAGAGGAATATTTTTGCATGTGAAGCAATAAATGATCAAGGCAATCCCAACTCTTTTCTAAATAAGCTATAATACATAAATAAAAAGGAAATACACTTAGACTACTAACCAAATCTACCCCAAAAGCTGTAATCAAGGCAAAGATATTTATGCCATTTTTAGATCCCAAAGAAGCATATTGAACAAACAAAATATATGACACTTAACTACCATTATACGCTAAAGATGAATTTTCCAAGTAAGTACAACAACAAGAATGTGATCCGTAGAATGGAAGCATGCTCATGCCGATAAGAGAACTATTTCACATGAATGACAAAACTAACAGCCAACCAAAATGAATGAATGAGTCCAAACGACATATAATCGCCAAATACCAATCGAATCTGATAATTTCATGCTACAAATGATCCTAAAGCAACTAAGTCATATTAAGGTGAACTAAAATCGCTAATCCGCACTCGAAAACACACAAGAGAAATAACGAGATGAATTCTTTGGCACTTAAAAAAAACACATAGTCAAAAATGAGAAATTATTTCAGCAAACGGAGACATAACAGAATCATGGTAGCTAACAAACGATCAAATCAAGGTTAAGACAAGCATAATAATAGTGAGTTCGGAGAGAACAAGACTGCGATGTGAGCTTAAATAAGCATTAAATCATCAAGAAAATGAACACAACTAAGATCTTAGAAAAAATAAAGTGAAGAGGACAACACAGATCGAACATATCATGCGAGCTCATCTCAAAATCCACAAAGAACTACACATCAAACCAACACAACGAACTCAAAAGAAACCTAAGGATTACGAGTTATTTACCTTGTTGCGGGCAACGAACGGAACAGACGAACTCAAGCAGACTTCCACCACCACCATGTGAGTTCCAACAGCTCCGGCGGACCCGACGAACAAAACAGAAAGACAGCAAGAACAAGGATTAAACAAGTATCCGGACCCTAGTTTCGCAGCTTTCCGTAAGTATCCTAAACACTTGTACATGACAATAAGACCGAAAATATCTAAGGTATGTGTTCGTCCTAATTTTTTCTCAAAAAATCCCCCCTTAGCAGTGAATAATAAGCAATATATATATAAGGGAAATTAGGGTTCGGAAATGGTGGGAAACGGATGAAATCCAATAGGAATGAGGCCCAATTCGAAATTCAAACTCCAAATCCTTTCACCATCTAAGGAAGACATACTTTTTCTGAGGATTTCAACCCATTCCGGAAGAGGAAAGGGAAGAAACGCGTGTCTGCTGCCTGCTGCTGCGATTTGTACAAACTAAAAGGGACGTGAGGAAGAAGATGGGGAGCGTGTTTCAGGTTGATTTTCTGGGCTGCTAGACACGGTTCACAGCTGGACTGGGCTGGTTTTGAGGTTGATGGGTCGCTGCTTTCTTGAATTTCTTGGTTTCGATCGAGTTTCTGGGTTTTGCGCGAGGAAGAAAACGAGTTGCGGGTCGGGTCTGGCGTTTGGTCTTGCTGTACGTATTGGGTTTTTTGTACTGTTGAAAGAATGGGGTTTTTGGTATTGTAGTTGATGGGCTTGGATTTTGGTTGGTTTTGTATTAAGAGTGGGCTGCTCAAGGTATTGAGTTGGAACTGGGTCGATTTTTTATTTATTTATAAAACTAATTATTTTAGATCGTTTGAAATTGAAGAAGCTCGAAATGATTAATTTATATTGTGGAGGTCCAAAATTGGGTGTCAACACATCCTATACATGTATTTGAATCATTAATGACAATTCTAATTGCATGAAAATATTGTCGAAGTGTAGTTAGCTAAAATGTTATTTAATTTTATGATCTTAAACATATCATATAAAAAATTTGAAACTAGAGAGTTGTCAAAAAGAAAAGAAGTATTTTTTTAAAACAAACTATAAGGTAAATCAAACAAATTGAAACGGAGGAATATATGTGTTCCTTGAACAGTAGTGATCGTATTAATTCCTAAGATGCCCCTACTTCTTTTAAGTCATAGGCGGCCCCTTAAAGTTGTCCGCATAGTTCACTTAGACACCTCAATCAGGACTTGTACCAATTGAACACTTAAAATTGTTTAAAACATATACCCATTAAACACAAAATGCTTATGTGGCAATATAAGTGTAATTCACTGTCCTTGAGCGCGTGAATAGATCCCAATATTATTATTTTTAATTTTTTTAAGTTAATTTTGTAATTTTTTGAAACCTGGATATATTAACTAAATAACTAAAATTAATAATAATTTAGTTCAACAATAATCTCTTAATAAAAAAAAGGAAAACAAACCCCATACCCCTTCAGCAATCGTCTTCTTCACTCAATTTAGAAGATCTTTTACACTTTGTTTTGGTTCCATGTTTTTTCCTTCATTTTTTTGTTTAAAAGAGAAACTGAATTCTTATCGGCCAAATTCCAAAGCCACCATCCTCCGCCACACCCCTTCCCCATATACTCCTTCTTTCTTTCTAGCATTATTCCACCATTCTCAATATCATTGTCATTATCTTGGAGTTTTAGAAGAGAATTCATAAATAAATAAAAAAACAAACTGTGTCAAAAATAATTCCGGTGAAACACCATTTTTTCCGGCAAAACTAATACAAATCTGAAATTATTTTCTTATAATTGTTAAAGAATTCAAACCCTAAAGAACTCACAACGTAGAGGAATTAAAGAAATATGCGAATTTGAATTGACGTTTGAAAAAAAAGTGAGATTTGGAGAAATGGCACAACAATGCTGATGAGTTTTAGAATAAAGGAGAGGGGGCAGGTGTATGGGTGGGGAAAAAAAATCCTTGTGTGAATTGAGAGAAAAAAGTGGAGTTACGATTATTATCGCAGTGTTTGTGATTTTAGTCGGCGGCAACTCTGTGTGTATGGAGGTGATGTGGTTGGGTGAGTGCTATGGCAAAGAAGAAATGGGGAAGAAAGGTTCTTTTTCTTTTTCTTTTTTTTTTGGGCTAAAAAAGTAGTTTTATTTTATTTTTCTTTCTAATTTATTTTTGTAATTGTTATTATGGATCAATGCCACATGTCTTTTTTTTATTGGTTATTGTGTCATATTATCCGCGAGTGTATGTCACTCACTCTATTTTTATTTGATTGTCAGAAAATATTCAATATATATTTTAACTAAGAAATGTGTTCAATTGGAACAAGCCTTAAATAAGATGTCTAACTGAATTAGACAAACAACTTTAAGGGGACGGGGCCAGGGATGACTTGAGCCACTAAATTATAGTAAGTAAATAAAATTGATACATGTGGCCATGTGGGCAGTCCTTTTGCTGAAACTGACATATTTATGTACGTTTTTTTTGGGCATATTTATGTACAGTTGAATATACAAGTAGCTAGTTATAGTAAGATATTTATTTAAATAAATGTATGGGAAAAGTGTAACATATATTTTAGTTTAAATTATGCAAAATTGAAAAAGAATATCCTAATTAAGTTAATAGTTTGATCTAAAACTGCTTCTATTTGTTTGATAATAAATGTAAAATTACCATTAACCATCAAGTCAATACACCTAAAGAGCATCTAACTATACAGTTATCTTTCGTAAAAGGGGACTATGTAAGTTAAGCCTCAAATGTATATCTAATTACATGATAAATTGTTGAGTTAAATAAACGCATTAACCAACTAACCAAACTGTGAATTAATGCCTTGGTTGAGAGATTTTATTCCAGATGAATTAAACAATTGTCGTAGCTTGCTCCTGTTGAGTATTCCCCATTTGTACGCCCTACATCTTTTGTCAACTTCTTTTATCACTCTTTGGGATAGTATGAAAACAGATCCTCAGAAATATGAATAGAAAGTAGTATCGAGATAATCACCTGCATATGACAACTGTTTTGAGTAAACTTTTGTGAAAAATGTTTCTATTATTACTTAACAGGTCAAGCTTTTTATAAATAAATATATTAGTATTTCTTTTCTTTTTAAGCACATTCTTTTTTAAGAATATTTTTTTATTAGCGAATTTTTATCCTAATGCAATTTGGAAAAGATTAAGAAATGAAATTATTTTCTAATTGATTTTATCATTATCTAAATGAAAATTAAAAATGGGATTACTATAATCTTATATATGACTTATCTTTTCAGTTAAAAAATTTGGATGAAGCTATTTTATTTTAGTTGATAAAATGAGATTAAGAAGAAAAAAATGCTTTCTATTTATTTATTAGTTAACGTAATTTAAAAGAAAAGAAAGAAGAATAGAATTCTTCAAAATGAGCAACTTTCACATATAGCAAACACAAAATTCATATTTGTATGCTATAGCAAAGTTTGCATAATTGCGCTCCATAACAAACATATATATGTATAATTTGCTATACATATACAAAAAAACAGTTGTATAATTCGTTATACATATACAAAGAAAACAGTTGTATACAAAAGATCAATTGTATAATCTGTGTATGTATAAAACGAGAAAGAGAGAAAGGCAAAA
>NW_006239373.1:309264-328258 GCF_000226075.1 Solanum tuberosum | reverse complement strand
CTCTCGCTTTATACAAACACAAACGCATTTTATACATTTGCGTTTTTGTATAAAGTGAGAGAGCCGAGCGAGACTGCCACCAAACGAGAGTGGTGAGCGAGATTCCACCAGGGAGAGTGACAAAAATAGCAATAGTTTGTTATAGGGTACAATTAAATCAAAGTATATTTATAGCATTTAATTTGAATTAATAGTTTGCTATTATATACAATTTTCCCTTCTTTAAAAGCAATGTTTTTATTGGGAATAAAATATGTTTAAAAAGAAAACGACTGATTTATCGATTCAAAAAAGAGCATTTTTAATGTATTAAACAATAATAGGAGCCTTTTTAGATTAAACAATTAGCGATAGAGACATTTCAAAATAAAGCTATTAATCACAAAAATATTTTTAGAACGAACTATTAGTATGTTTTTATTCTTAAATATATTCATTTGCTTTGGTGTGATATTTCCTATAATAGTATTGTGAGTTTGTCTGGACATGAAAGTGCCACGTCAGGGTCACTTTTTGATGCCATGTTTATTTGGTATTATTGGTACCTCTTTAAAAACTTTTTGTTTTTGTTTGTTTAGTCAGTACTTTTTTTTTAAAACTTAGTGTGTTTTCTAATAATTCAAAAGTTGAAAAGAAACTTAACTACTCAAGCTACTTTTCTGTTATTTGGAGATGCTCAAATTGGAACATGATTATTAACCAAAAAGTTGTAAAGGGATGTTGTGGTTTCTTTGTTACTGCATCCATTCTTATTTATATGTCATTATTTTTTATTTCACGTACATTAGAAAACTAAGTAAATTTACTATTCTATCTTTATTTGATATTTTTTTAAAGTCAAATTTTCAATCAATCAATGGACATGAATGATTTACTTAGTTTTTCTATGTTCTATGTTGGTCAAATGTATATTTCAAAGCTAATAACTCACAATGGTAAAATAGAACAACATAAATATGTCTTCTTGTTTTATTATCCAACAGGTGAACAAATTCATTCATTTAATTGTCAAGCTTCAGTTTCCTGATCTTCAATTACCCATTGGTTGGCATCAATGTTTTGATACAGTAGAAAACCTCAATCATGCATGTTATTCATTCACAGGCCATTATCTGGCAAAACCCCGACTAGAGTGGTTGGGTGAAACTTAATATGGATGGTTGTAGCAAGGGTTATTCGGGTTCTGGAGGAGGTGGGGGCATTGTCAGAGACCACAATGGTCATATGATAATTGCCTATATGCAGAATTTTATGGGAATTGTAGCAATAACTCAGCAGAAACCATGGCTATGCTAAAAGGTATTTATGTATGCCTCAACAATGGACTCACCAATGTTATAGTAGAAACCGACTCAATCATCATTCTTAATTGTTGGGTATAGCAAAAGTTAATGGAAAATGGAGAGAAGATGAAAAGAGGAATTGGAAAAGATTTTCTTATGCTTTAAGAAAAGACATTTCTGCCTCATTGGTGGTGGAAAGAAAAATTGAAGTGTTTAAATAGAGAAACACTTCTACTAGTTGTTCAAAGGATTGGAAAGAGGGACCCCCCTCGCGCCATCGTCATCGTCTTTATGGTGAAGATCAAGCCCACTGATAATGTTACGGTGGATGTTGCTGCACCAACCCGAACAGTTGTACCACCGGCAAAGAAATCGGAAAAATTCTCTGGTGTGAATTTCAAAGGATGACAGCAACGGGTATTTTTCTGGCTTACCACTCTTGGTCTGCAGAAATTTACCAATGAAGAAACTCCAGTACCTGCTGCTGATATGTCAGACAGAGAAAAGTTCATGATTATTGAAGCATGGACACAGACAGACTTCCTATGTAAGGGTTACATTCTGAGTGCTTTAGAGGATGACTTATATAAAGTCTATAGTGCAATGACAACTTCAAAAGAATTGTGGAATGCACTTGAGAAGAAATATAAGACAGAAGATGCATTCTTGAAAAAGTTTGTAGTCGCAAAGTTTTTAGACTATAAAATGTCAGATAGTAAAACTGTTGGATCACAAGTGCAGGAACTTCAACTTATTTTCCATGATCTGATTGCTGAGGATATGGTAGTAAATGAAGTTTTCAGGTGGCTGCAATGATCGAAAAGTTACCTTCTTCGTGGAACGACTTCAAGAATTATTTAAAGCACAAACATAAGGAAATGAAGCTTGAAGATCTTGTGATTCGGCTCAAGATCGAACAAGATAACAAGACCGCCGGAAAGAAGTCTCGTGGGAATTCGACAATAATAGGAGTTAATATTGTTGAAGAAGCTCCTACCAAAGGCAAAAAGAGAAAGAATTCCAACGGACAGAAGTCAGAACAGGCTAAGAAGAAATTTAAGGGCTACTGTTACAACTGTGGTAAGGCTGGTCACAAGTCTTCTGACTGTCGTGCTCCAAGAAAGGACAAAGACAAAGGCAAAAGTCAAGCAAACATCGTGAAAGAGATGGAAGATGCAGATGATCTCTGTGTAATGATCTCGGAGTGCAACTTAATTGGAAATCCCAAGGAGTGGTTTCTCGACTCAGGTGCCACTCGACATATTTTCTCTCCAAAAGAAGTCTTTGCAACGTATACTCCTACTGAGTTAGATGAAGATTTATTCATGGGAACTCAACAACAACAAGGATTGCAGGAACTGAAAAAGTAATGTTGAAAATGACATCCGGCAAGGTGTTGACTTTGAACAATGTTCTGCACGTTCCTACTATTAGGAAGAATTTAGTTTATGTTGCACTGCTCGTTAAGAACAGGTTTAAGTGTGTCCTAGTTAGTGACAAAGTTGTAATAAGTAAGAATGAGATGTTCTTAGGAAAGGGCTACCTCACTGAGGGCCTCTTCAAAATGAATGTAATGGTTATTGACAGTATTAATAAGAATTCTGCTTCTCTTTACTTATTGGAGTCAAATAATTTATGGCATGCCCAGGCTACCTCACTGAGGGCCTCTTCAAACTGAATGTAATGGTTGTTGACAGTATTAATAAGAATTCTGCTTCTGTTTACTTATTGGAGTCAAATGATTTATGGCATGCCCGTTTGGTACATGTAAATTACAAAGCCTTGCGAAAATTGATTACTTTAGATGTATTGCCTGATTTCAAATGTGATAAATCGAAATATGAAATCTGTGTGAAATTTAAGTTTGTTTAACATCCTTATAAGTCTATTGAAAGGAATTCTAAACCTTTAGACTTAATTCACACAGATATATGTGATATGAAGTCAATATCATCTCGCGATGGAAAAAAATATTTTATAACTTTTATTGACGATTGCACTCGATTTTGTTATGTATATTTGCTTAATAGTAAGGATGAAGCAATTGATGCATTTAAACAATACAAAAATGAAGTAGAAAATCAATTGAATCTAAAGATAAAAATGAATCAGAGTGATAGGGGTGAAGAATACGAATCTCATTTTGCAGAGATATGTTTGGAATGTGGTATTATTCATCAAACTACTGCACCATATACTCCACAGTCAAATGGTTTGGCGGAACAAAAGAACAGAACATTAAAGGAAATGATGAATACCTTGATAATTAGTTCTGTTTCACCGCGAAACTTGTGGGGGAAAGCCATCCTTACGGCTAACAAGATACTTAATAGGGTACCCCGTAGCAAAATGCAATTGATTGCATATGAGTTATGGAAAGGAAGAAAACCCAACTTGAAATATTTCAAAGTGTGGGGGTGCCTAGCCAAGGTAGAGATTCCTTTACCCAAGAGGGTGAAAATTGGACCCAAAACAGTGGATTGTGTATTTATTGGAAATGTTATGAACAGTAAGGCCTGTCGATTTTTGGTTCACAAATCTAATAATCCAGAAATTCATGTTAATACTGTAATTGAGTCAAATAACATTGAGTTCTTTGAATACATTTATCCGTATAAAACTGAATGTGAGTCGACAAGTGAAAGACCTAAACGATCATGTGAAGAATTAATGGAAAATACACAACCTAACGAAGATCCTAGGTGTAGTAGTCGCCAACGGAAATCCACTTCTTTCGGACCAGATTTTGTGGCATTCTTGCTTGAAAATGAGCCTCAAACATTTAAAGTAGTTATGTCTTCGTCTGAGTCAACGTATTGGAAAGAAGCAGTCAACAGTTAGGTTGAATCAATTTAAAGTAACCATACTTGGGAATTTGCTAATCTTCCTCCAGGAAATAAACCTTTAGGATCAAAGTGGGTCTTTAAAAGGAAAATGAAAGTCGATGAGACTATTGACAAATATAATACTAGACTAGTAGTTAAAGAATACAAACAAAAAGAAGGTCTGGACTACTTTGATACATACTCTCCAGTAACAAGGATAACATCAATTAGGATGTTAATAGCACTAGCGACAGTGCATGATCTTAAAATCCACCAAATGGATGTCAAGATAGCCTTTTTAAATGGAGAATTGGAGGAAGAAATTTACATGGAACAACCTGAAGGTTTTGTAGTTCCTGGTAAAGAAGAGAAAATGTGCAAGCTTGTGAAGTCGTTTTATGGGCTCAAGCAAGCACCCAAACAAACATGCTAAATTTGACCAAACAATGTTGGCAAATGGATTCAAGATTAACGAATGTGATAAGTG
The DNA here is from genome assembly GCF_000226075.1 of Solanum tuberosum. Taxonomy (NCBI): domain Eukaryota; kingdom Viridiplantae; phylum Streptophyta; class Magnoliopsida; order Solanales; family Solanaceae; genus Solanum; species Solanum tuberosum. The sequence goes on along the minus strand of NW_006239373.1, from coordinate 323,663 downwards.
TGTTTACATTAACAACATTTCGCATCATAAAGTCATTGTTTGTCTGTATGTTGATGACATGTTAATAATGAGTAAAGATATTGACAATATAAATGCTACTAAGCGTATGCTGTCCAACAAGTTCGATATGAAGGATTTAGGAGTTGCTGATTTGATCTTAGGGATCAAGATTCTCAAAACTCCTCAGGGACTAGCATTATCTCAATCTCATTATATTGAAGGAGTATTGGATAAGTTCAGGTACTTGAATTTCAATAATGTCAAAACTCTAATTGATCTAAGCTTTACATTTCAAAATGAATGAAGGTGAAAGTGACTCTTAATTGGAATATGCCAGAGTGTTGGGAAGTTTGATGTATATTATGAATTGTACGCGACTAGATATAACATGTGTTATTAGGAAACTGAGTCGGTTCACTAGTAATCCTAATCAAACTCATTGGATGGCAATGAAACGTGTGTTGGGGTATCTGAAATATACACAACACTATGATTTGCATTATAATAAATATTCTGCCATGATTGAAGGATATAGTGATGCAAATTAGATCACCGGGTCAAATGAAGTAAAATCCACAAGTGGTTATGTGTTTACACTTAGTGGAGGAGCAGTCTCTTGGAAATCGCCCAAACAGACATGTATCTCTCGCTCCACAATGGAATCTAAATTTATTGCCTTAGATAAGGCCGGTGAAGAAGCAGAATGACTCCAGAATTTCTTAGAGGATATTACATTCTGGCCCAAACTTGTGGGACCTATTTGCATACATTGTGATAGTTAAGCAGCAATAGGTAGGGCAAGGAGCGTTATGTACAACGGGAAGTCTCGTCATATACGATGGAGACATAGTACCGTAAGACATCTGCTCTCTAGTGGAATTATCACAATTGACTATGTGAAGTCAAGCGATAATGTGTCAGATCCACTAACGAAAGGCCTAGTAAGAGAGGCAATTGAAAGATCATCTAAGGAAATGGATTTCCGGCTTAGGACAAGTCATCATGGCGGTAACTCTATCTAGCAGACTGGAGATCCTAAGAGCTAGATTCAATGAGAAAAATAAAGTTGTGACTAACGGTTCGACATTGTCAATCAATTCAATCCATTCTCATGATGAAGACAATGTTCAGGAACGAGGTTAAAACATTAAGGCTTGTTAATGAGTTAATAAAACTTAAAGTTTTTAATGATTTGCTAAGTTTGATAGATTTGACCAAATAGTGTATCTACGAGATGACAAGATTAGAAATCACATATGTGAGTGTAAAGTGTAAGCCGTTTCAAAGAGAATTTTTTGTCAAAAGTCTATTCTCTATACACTCATGAAACCAGGAGGTGTTCATGGCTGAAACGAACACAATCGTAAGAACCATAAACAGTAAAAGGGTTAAGTGTGTGACATATGGTTGTCTAGGTATACACCAAAGCTTGATGGTTCAAAGATATCGCATCTACCGATTAACCGAGTATATACGACGTATGTTCACTACGGAAAGTCCAAGGGGAAACCTACTTATCCAGATGCAATTGATCCTTGCTTGTAAAGTACACACTCATCCGTGCATTCCTTTATGCTATGTCAATTCCCCATTAATGTGGGGAATTGTTGGGTATAGCAAGAGTTAATGGGAAATAGAGGGAAGATGAAAAGAGGAATTGGAAAAGATTCTCTTATGCTTTAAAAAATTGCATTTCTCCCTCATTGGTGGTGGAAAGAAAAATTGAAGTGTTTAAATAGAGAAACACTTCTACTAGTTGTTAAAAGGGTTGGAAAGAGGGACCCTCCTCGCGTCGTCGTCATCGCTCGGCTTCGGCTTTGATCGATCGAGAGATTATTTTTGGTCAAAATTTGTTTTAATTATTTAATTATTTATTAAATTAAATTAAATTAAATGGCCAAAACCTTTCAATTATTTAGTTAAATAACCAAAACGTTTTGACCCGACTCGGATCCGCGCAACCTGTTTTATTTAAAATATTTTCCTATTTTATTTGAATTTCCTGCCATTGGAGATGACTGTTCTGAAAGGTTGCAACTTTCAGGAACAACCAGGACCGTTTGAAAGGTTGTAAACTTTCATAAATGGTCGTGTGGTTTCTGAAAGGTTGCAACATTTCGGAATCAGTTCGTCTTGTCTATAAATACCTTTGATTCCTCAGATTTTTTCTTATGAAATTTCTGAATTGCTCTTCTTCTTCTTCTGCACAAAAGTTAATCGTGTACTTTACTGCCGTTGAGTGGCTCGCTGACACCAGAGTTTTGGGTATCAAAACACTGGTGATTGAGATCATTCTATCCTGGAAGGACATATTCCAAATCAAACCTCGGATACTAGAGGAGAATAATTTCCTTAAGGGGACACTGTGCATTCAGTGGGCTTGATCTTCATTCCATTCTGTTCTTCAGATTGTGGTACGTTTTTACAGATTTTAGTTTTGTTAATTAATTTATGTTCTTCACTGGTTCATCGAAACTTTGGTAACTTCGTATTTTTGCAAAGTTTCAGGTAATCAGTAGTACTGTTTAAACACAGATTGGCTAACATTAATCTGATTCAGAGGATTAAAAAACCTCTGTGGCAACTTCAGTATACAATCAATCAAATTTTGGATATCATCAAGGAGGGTAATTTCAACTTTTGCCATGTTTTTAGAGAAGGAAATAAAACGGCTGATATACTTGCGAATCTGGGACATGATTCAAGGAGATCACTATCCATCTTCAAAGAAGTTGTTTCTCTTCCGGTCAAGGTTAGAGCCTCAATGAAGTTGGAAGCAGATGGTGTTTACTAACTTTCACAATGTTCTGGAGGCTAAGGTTTATGTCCTCCTCCGTGTAATTATAATTTTTGGTAAATATACAGGTTGGAGTCATGCCTAACTCTTCCATCGTACGGATGGATCTATTAAAAAAAATCATTTATGCATTAATTTTGTGAAATAACGAATATTAAGGACAATCTATTTTTAATAAAAACAACATATAAAAAAGGAACATAGAGAGTATAATTTGTAAGTTGAAACTCAAATTCTTTGTTTTGAGGGGAAGAAGAATTAGGGCATCATGATGAAAAGTAATAGTAAGAGCTCATGACTTCAATGTCTATGTAGTCTTCATCATTTGAGTGATCCATTGATAATGGAGAGGATTTTTCTGTGCATGTATCGTGATAAAATTTAAAAGACGTGTAAAATTCAAAGTAAACAAATAAAAATAAACAGAGAAAGTACAAGATATAAATAGACCCTATAAAAAGAATTCATAACGCAATCAAATGTGAATAATCCTAAGCATGCACATTAACATATCTACAATCTAATTTGCTCAGCAAAAGTTTAAAGAACTTTTACTTCATACGTCATAAATTTGATAGGAATTAAGTTATGCAATATGGCATAATTTGCTATGTCTTATAACATATATTTAATATATTATGACTCAATAATATAAATATTATCAAGCAAAAATTAGTTGTTATTTGGTGACGCGATATCTTTTACCACTTAATTTTTACTTAAAGTGTTGTAGGAATAAATTAAAGACGGACAAATTTAAGGATGAAAAAAGATCACTCCAAAATAAGAGTATTTATATGAAAACCCTTTCGAATTTATTTGTTGATTTTTCTATTCCATTCAACCTAAATGAGAAAAATAATTTCCGATAAATTAAAGTGGAAAATGCAAATTTGAGATATGATATTAATCAGAAGAAAACAATAAATAAAAAACAAATTATATTTGTCATGTTATGTGATTTTTATTTCCTTTTTCAACTTTAATTTTTCTTATACAAGCAAATAGACATAGTAGTAGAGATTTTTGCCGATGCAACTCGCCACAGAAAGTTAAAATATCGTCATGAATAATTTATCGTGACGATTCATGGGTGGTTAGCTATACTAAATAATTGATACTTTTTCGTGGCAATAATACAAATCGCCACCAAAGGTTTAGTTTTTATGGTGACTAATGCCGCCACAAAAAATGTATTAAAATTGCCATGAAAATCACCCAATAAAAACGCAAAATATTGAAAAAAATGTGAATAATTATTTTGCTTTTAATTCAATTACTTAATGATTACAATACTTTCCACTACACATAACTTCTTTTCTCGGGGCGTTTACCATCTGAACAACTCTATTTTATCCGTCATTATTTATTTTATTTTTAACTTCTTTCACTTTTTTTCATATTTAACTTATATAGAAATAATATATTATCTCATCATTTATACACCTATACAAATGCAAGAAATTTACCATCAACATTTCATTCAAATGTAGATTAGATTTGATGTCTGCCAATAACTGACACGAGTTTACACGAAAAAAATTTCTCAATATGCACCCCGTATTGTATTTGTCTTATCTGTCGTGGTACTAAAAGACCAAGTAGTTAAAATTCAACTACTCTTCTTATTTGTCCTATCCGTTGTGGTACTAAAAGACCAAATAGGTAAAAATCAAAGATGTACACGTGTGTTTGATATGAGGAAAAATATTATTATATTTTTTTCATTTTGGTATGTCTATATGTTCGTGTATGTGTATATTTAAATTTCAGTATTGTATATCTAGATAGATGTGTTTTAATTTTCATTAATAATATAGTATTTAATTATTATTTAAATTGATGATTTTTAAAATCTATATATATATATATATAAATATAAAGTTGAATATAGATAATCTGATGTGTCACATCTCTATGGCCAACATTTCTATTTATCTTTTATCTCCTATTTTTTGAAGTTTTATATTTGTTTTCTAATTTTTATTTGTATTTTAAAAATTACTGAAAACATTTGAATGAATTACTCAATTAATTATATTCTTTCAAACTTTCATCACAATAATATACATTTAAGTAAATGGAACATAAAAAGATCAAAAACTTTTCATTTTTCATAACTGTTTATATCATTTAGCCTATAAAATAAACATATTTGAGTATTTCTAACCAACAACAATGAACTCCTCCTCTTTTCTTTTCTTCTTTTCTTCTTTTCTTGTGATGATAAAGAAGAATATACGGACATCAAATTTCTAGGCGTTGGGATTTCTTTAACAAAAGAGAGAAAGAAGAACATCATGATGCTTCCGAATATATTGGTAGGAGAAATGTTATATTCAGAGAAAAAAATTAATTTGGTAAAGAAGAATATACGGACATCAAATTTCTAGGCCTTGGGATTTTCTTTAGCAAAAGAGAAAGAAAGAAGTACATCATGATGCTTCCGAAGATATTGGTAGGACAAATGTTATATTGAGAGAAAAAAATTAATTTGGTTGAAAATTTTATAGGAATAGTGATTAGTGTATCAAATGGTAAGATAATTATTTGGAGAAAGAATCCATCTATTTATGGAATCCATATCAAATTAGGAGAAGAATATGTAGAAAATATATTTTGTGATTTGAAAGAAAACGAAATAAATACTGATATTATTTCTTTCAATTTAATTATTCTATTAATTCCTTTCCTTGATATTATTTCTTTCAAACTTAATTATTCTATTACTTCTTTTCATCTTTTATTTTTTCTTAATATTTTTTATGTGTCTTTAATTAAAGTTTATTTTATATACACTATGATTGAAATTCTAATTATTTTTTGATAGTTTTTTTGGGCATTTTTTTCTAATTTTAAAAGAAAAGATGATCAAATTTGAATCATTTCATCATCAATGCTATTAATTTCTTTTACTTTCTTCCCTTAATTTCATAACTAATATTATTTATATAATTTCCTTAAATAACTTTTTTATATATAAAGCTGAATTTAGACAATCTGATGTGGCACATCTCTATGGCCAGCATTTCTATTTATCTTTTATCTCCTATTTATTGAAGTTTTATATTTGTTTTCTAATTTTTATTTGTATTTTAAACATAACTGAAAACATTTGAATGAATTACCCAATTAATTATATTCTTTAAAACTTTCATCACAAAACAAAAGAGAGAAAGAAGAACATCATGATGCTTCCGAATATATTGGTAGGAGAAATGTTATATTCAGAGAAAAAAATTAATTTGGTAAAGAAGAATATACGGACATCAAATTTCTAGGCGTTGGGATTTCTTTAACAAAAGAGAGAAAGAAGAACATCATGATGCTTCCGAATATATTGGTAGGAGAAATGTTATATTCAGAGAAAAAAATTAATTTGGTAAAGAAGAATATACGGACATCAAATTTCTAGGCGTTGGGATTTCTTTAACAAAAGAGAGAAAGAAGAACATCATGATGCTTCCGAATATATTGGTAGGAGAAATGTTATATTCAGAGAAAAAAATTAATTTGGTAAAGAAGAATATACGGACATCAAATTTCTAGGCCTTGGAATTTTCTTTAACAAAAGAGAAAGAAAGAAGTACATCATTATGCTTCCGAAGATATTGGTAGGACAAATGTTATACTGAGAGAAAAAAATCAATTTGATTGAAAAATTTATAGGAATAGTGATTAGTGTATCAAATGGTAAGATATTTATTTAGAGAAAGAATCCATTTATTTATGGAATTCATATCAAATTAGGAGAAGATTATGTAGAAAATATATTTTGTGATTTGAAAGGAAACGAAATAAATGTTGATATTATTTCTTTCAATTTAATTATTCTATTAATTCCTTTCCTTGATATTATTTCTTTCAAACTTAATTATTCTATTACTTCTTTTCTTCTTTATTTTGTCTTAATATTTTTTATGTGTCTTTAATTAAAGTTTATTTTATATACACTGATTGAAATTCTAATTATTTTTTTGACATTTTTTTTGGGGCATTTTTTTTCAATTTTTAAAAGAAAGGATGATCAAATTTGAATCATTTCATCATCAATGCTATTAATTTCTTTTACTTTCTTCCCTTAATTTCATAACTAATATTATTTATATAATTTCCTTAAATAACTTTTTTAATAATTTATTTATTTAAAGAAATAAGTTATTTATATTTAATAATTAAAATAAAAATGTAATGTGACACCTTTTCTAATCTAGCATTGATATTTATTTATTTTTATCAATTATTTTAACTTTTTTCTTATATTTTTATTAAAATAATTATTCAAAAATTAAGTTACTCTTCCAAAAAAATTATGCCTCAATATTTATTTTATTTTTTGGCTTTTTTACTAATTTTAAAAGACTGAAATATTTTCCTTAAATTTTTATAAAATATAAAAAAAAAATGACCATATTTAAGTCTTATATGCTAATAATTTCTTTTACTTCATTTCCTTTAATCTCATCATTAATATTATTTATATTATTTTCCTTAAATCACCTTTTTTCCTCTCTTTGTTTATTTTATTTTAAGTATTTATTCCTAGAAATCAGTTATTATAACTTAACAAGAATAGAAAAAACAAATTACATAATTATTTATTTATATCAATTATTTTGAAATTTAAAATAATATATATATATATAATGTGATGACACCCTTCTTAGTCTAGCATTTGATATTAATTTATATCAATTGTTTTGACATTTTAAATACATTTTTATTAAAATAATTGCACAAAAAATGAAGTTATTCTTCCAAAAATAATTATGTATCGATATTCATTTTATTTTAATGACATTTTTCCTAATTTTAAAAGACTGAATAATTAATCTTAAATTTTATAAAATATCAAAAATGACCATATATAATTCCTACCATCATTAGTGCTATTAACTTGTTTTACTTTCTAACCTTAATCTCATTATTAATGTCATTTATATTATTTTCTTAAATCACTTCCTTTCTTTTTTATTTTTATGGTTTTTTTAAATTATTTATTCCTAAAATGAAGTTATTCTTCCAAAAATAATTATGCATCGATATTCATTTTATTTTAATGACATTTTTTCCTAATTTTAAAAGACTGAATAATTAATCTTATATATATATATATATATATATATATATATAAAAAGCTGGATGCTAAAAGTCTGACGTGGCACCTCTCTTTGGCCAGGATTTTCATTTATCTATTTTGTCAATTTTTTGAATTTTTCTCATAATTTGTTCTTTAAAAAAATCAGAAAAATATGCAGACTTAAATTTTCTCTTTCTTCGTTATTACTACACTATTTATATTTTCCCAAGATTCCTCCCTTTCCTTCTTTATTTTCCGTTTTTTTTCCTCACCAAAATAATTGTGCTTTTAATTCCTCCTTTTCCTTCTTTATTTTACGTTTTTTTCTTACCAAAATAATTGTACTTTTAAAATTTTCAGAAAATACCTACACACTTACATTTTCTCTTTCCTCATTAATATTATACTATTTATATCTTTCCAAAATCTCTTCTTTTAACTTCTTTATTTAATTAAAAAAACATTTACAAATATAATTGTATTCAAACTATAACAAACATAATTGTCATTTATATATACAAAACAAAATAAATAAAATTGGATATAGGCCAAGTTATATTTATCTCTTTTTTCTCTTTTTTGTTTTGATTTTTTTCTAATTTTTCACAATTAATTATTTCAAAAACTCTTAAACTATTACAAACGTAATTGTCATTTATATATACAAAAATAAATAAAATAAGCTTTAGACAAAGTTATATCTATCTCTTTTTACTCTTTTTTTTCTCTAATTTTTCACAATTAATTTATTTTTAAAAAAAGCTCATTTTTATAAGTTATAACTCATACCTCTTTCATTTATAAATGACACTCTTAATTATATTAATAAAATCTATCTATATATAATAGGAGAAGAAAAAACGACACATGTCAGCACCACAAATTTTCAAAAAATTAAATAATTAATAATTAATAATGAAATATTATATAATTAAGTGAATATTGTAAATTCAAAATTTGAAATAAAAGTAAACACATGTCATCAAGTTACCCAAATAATGAAAACTGTCAACATTTAAAAAAAACAGATTTATTTTTTAAAATCCAACTTATAAATTAGTAAAACTTGAAGTTTTTTTGTTTTTAAAATCAAAATATAAAGCAGTTGAAGTTTTTCTGATTTTTTTAATGGTTAATTAATTTTTTATATTTTAAAAAAAAATACGAATAGTGTTGCAAAAATTTCAAACAATGAATTTCAATTCTACTCAAACTCAATATACAAGGCAATTTAAATTGAAAAATGAGGATAAGTTTTTCTGTTTTCAAAATAGTCAATTTATATAACCGTACCATTTTAAAAAAAGTAACTTCCCACATTTAAACTATAAATATAAAAATTCTTTAAATTGACATTAACCCACTCTCTCTATTATGAACATCTAAAGGAAAAAAAGCTCTTGATCAAAGCAGTCTATTTTTACAATCGTCAAATTCATTTTTTTTCTTCTTATTTTGACAATCGTCAAATTCGTTCTTTGTTCTTCTTAGCGGTGGAAGAATCGAAAAACAATCAAAGCATTATGTGGCCAAGATATGAATTCAACGATACTTTCTTTGAATTTTAAATAGTAAATTCAACTCGAATTTAAGAATTTAAAGTTTACTGCACATCAGTGCTTCATGTAGGAGTCCTAAAAACGTGCAACCATAAATCAATGCATGTTTATAACTTTTCTTCTTCTTTTATTTGATTTTTGTAAGATTTTTATATTAATTATTTAAACTAAAAAATAAATGTATAATATATACACATAATTTATAATAGATACACATACGGTTACAATTTTTTTGCATACAAATAATTTTTTAAACTTTTAAAATAGAAAATTAGGAAAACATGTTTTACGCAAGAATCTGGAAAAATTATGAAAACGTAATAATTGAAAGTAATATCAATTTTTAAATATAAACATGCCTAAATTTGTGCCACACTTTACTATTTAATATTTATAGTTATTTTCATTTGAATTTTTCTTTTTTCTTGAAATAACTCATAACTCAAAGTATTTTAATTTGTAAATGGTAAATTCAAAAAAAAAAAAACAAATTAAAATTATAGTAGTACACACTCATATCTCCTACAGGTGTTAACTTGATTTGTTTACTTTTAAATTAAGATAGATTTTTTAGTTTTACTGTCGTTACTTATTTTTATTAGTGGGGTAAGTTTAAAATTTGTCTAATTGCATTATTTTTTTTTAATATTGACATATTTATAAGGACAAGACAGTGATGATTCCCTGTAATTAAGGTAACTGATCAAGAAAAAAATATATGTCCATTTATTGAAAAACGTTACTATATGAAAAATTGCATTGAACATATAACAAATTAATTTTGTTTACTTGGTTATATGTGGTTTCAATGAATATTATGTATGTTTCTAAATATCTAAACTAACACAATTCCAATTAGATTTACCAAAATAATATTTTCTTATAGTGATTATGGACCACTGATTAAGAGTATGCTTTTTTATATTTAATATGCAATATCTATATTTTTTGTGCTTTATTTTATTCTATGTCAAAATATACTTTTAATGGTTAACTTTAGCTAATTTTTTAAAGTACTTCCAAAATAGATTGTGGTATCAACTTATTTTTGCGGTTTGGTTTTACACTATTTGGTTTGGATTTTCGGTGTTTGGTTTTGTAAAAGTGTAATCCAATCCGATCCAAAATAAATTTGGTTTGTTTTGATTTTCCTCTATTCGGTTAGGCTTTTTTCGGTTTGGTTATTCGGTTATGTCAATAATTAATAATACATATAACTAAAGTAATAAAATTTAATCCCTTAAATATACTTTCTAATATAAATCATAAGTAAAACTTAAAACACAATACTTATAAGTATACGTATTATAGATGTAATTCAAACATAAAATATAAATGTAATCATTATGAAAGGCAATAACCAAAAAGGGACAAAAGTGGTTAACTCCAAACTTAATTACAAAGTAACTTAAAAAAAAAAAAAAATAATATATATATATATATATATATAAAATTCATTTTTTCGGTTTTTTGGTTTTCATTTATTAAAAACCGAAATCAAACCAAAAAACCAAACAAAGTAATTTATTAATCCAAAATCAATCCGAAAAAAACAAAAAACTAATCCAAATAAAAATTCGGTTTGACTTGGTTTGGTTATTCGGTTTAATCCGAATAGTGCACACCCCTAACTGCCTGCATACATATTTAAAACTTTAACTGTAAACATTTTTATTATTCTAATAGAGTATTAAGAGCTACCGTGTCTATAGAGCACTATGGACTCCATTTAGGGAGTAAGAAAGAATTTAAGAGTGACAAAATTAATTTTACTCCTAAAATTTAAAAAAAAACGTCAGCTCACAATTTTTAATTTTTAATTTGGCAAATACTATTTCAGAAATGGTAAACGTTAGAGAAAAAAAGTAAAAAATCAGCAAAAAATTACTCAAGTAATTAAGAAGAGAAATTCTTTGAAATATATGTAGGAAAAATATAATGTAAATCTAGAATTGTTGGATTGTAAAAATATTTAAGAAGCAAATATATGGAAGTAAATAACTATGGTTATGACTTTGCTTTAATCAATTAGATCTCAATCATTAATTCTAAACTATGACATGTGCCTCCAATCCAAGCTAGAACTTGGGGAAAATGGAGAGGAGCCCGATCCTAAAAATACATATATAACTACACTGGCTGCTAAAATTTAGGAACTACCAATTATGTTTATATTTACATAAATCTAAACACAAATCAATTTAGCTTATTTTTCTGTAAATATATTTCCACAAAATATCTGGTAGATAACTATTATATATACGAATAATGATGCTATAATTTCGGATTGTGTAGCGAGAGAAACAAGGACATATTGCTATTTTGTTTCTACTAATTATATAAAACATTATCAAAATTGTTTAAATAATTAATTTGAAAATGAATTTGAATTTTAAAAATAAGTCACTAATCTTATCCTGAAAAGCACCTTCTTTTTAGTGGCTAAATAGTAGTTTTTTGCTCTTCCCTTTTCTTTATTTTCTATATTTATATTTATCTAAATTAATATAATAATAAGTAAGTTTTTGAATTTAAAAACAATAACAATTGTTTGTTTTCGTTTTAAATTTATCCATATATATGGTAAAAGTCATTAGAGAATTAAAAATACAAATGCAAGTTTTGATGCTTTTCATATTTGGTACATATCAAAAATAGAAGTTGAAAAAATAAATGTAAAAATTTAATGCTCTTTACTTTGTAGCATTGGAAAATAGGAACTTCTGTGTAATCTAATATTTTTTGAATTTGGTACCATAAATATATCGTATATCTTTCACTTTGTAGTTAATATATTGTAATTTAACAATTTATCTACATTATCTGCTTTAACATTTTTTAATTTTTTTAGAAAATTTAAAATATATAATACAATTTTCAATTTTCAATTTATTTTTTTAATTTGAATTTTAAGATAATTATAATATAATTATAATCACATATAATATGCTTTAGCAGAAAAAAGTTCAAATCAGTAATCTCTCATTCACATTCATATATTTTCTGATACAATTTAAATTCAAATTTAAAATATTCAGTACATACTTTGAATAAATCTAATATAGTGATTGTATTAATTAAGATTATTTTTACCTTTAAACTAATTTTCTGTTATATTTTTACACAAATTTAATATGATATATATATATATATATTAGCATGTCATTTAATCGTATGATATCAAATATTTCATATGGAATATTATATTTAATAAAGTATTATCATATTTTTTTTATTCAAACCATTACAGAGAATAAAGTACAAACAAATAAAAATATTTAATGTATTTGATGTTTGATCAATATAAAATAAACACAAAATTAATGGTATTTTAAAAAAAGATACCTACGATATATACTAAATTTCTCATTTACTTTAAAATAATTACATAATCTTTCTCTCCCCCTCTTTCTCGCTCTCCCCCTTGCTCTTTCTCTCTTTTTGCTTGGTTTATAATGCGTATCAATATGTATTTTGATATCATATACATATATTTATGTATGAATATATGTATTAGTGCATATTTTGATATTAGATACATGTATCTATATATATTGATACATTGATAAATGTATTTGTGCATGTTTTGATACTAAATACATATATTAGATAGGCAGAACACATAAGCGGCCCCTTGAACTTGTAAGGATTTTCCTTATAGACACCTTAACAAGGAATCCTTCCTATTGAACACTTAAACCACTCAATAAGTGTACCTATCAGACACACCTGTCTGACTTGGCACTTATCGTGTGAGGCATTTATTTTAAGGTGGAGCGCGTGACATTACACATCTCCTAGGTGGAAAAATCTAATCCTACGTGGTAATACACATCACAAAACACCCAACCCCACACCCAACCCCTCAGTCATTTCTCTAAATCCCCAAAATGTGTTCCAAAAAACCCTAGAAATTTCTTTCACGATTCCCGCTCAATATGTGGTCAATTCAAGAAAGTTGATCAATAATCTTCATGTTTTCTTCCTTCGGCGTGGTCGATTCAAGAAAATAACTTTTGTTGTTGTGTTTTAAGGTTGATTCGAGAAAGCTAGGAGGTTTTGTGTTCAATCTTGTGAAGTAAGTTCATTTTCGAATCTCTATGACTATTGCTGTCAATTTCCCCTTTAAATATAGCGTCTATTTTGTATATTACTACAGTGATGATGTTTTGTACATATGTGAATAAAGTTTGACTTTTTTAGGGTTTTCTTGTCAGTAATTTGTCGGATTTATTTGAATTTTTTTCAGGGAATCTTATGGATATTATTATAGTAACTCGCTTTCACCATGGTGGTAAATTTGTGGAAGGCACATCTGGTGGAGGTCTCACTTACATAGGGGAAAGTGAAGTGGAATATGTAGGTATCGATAAAGACCACTTTTCTTTAATGGAATTGCTTTTTTATACTAGAGATCTAGGGTATGTTACTGTGGGTGGGTTTTATTTTAAAGACCCTACAATCAATAACTTTGTCTTAGTGGATAACGATTTCAGCTTACTAAACCTTATAAAAGACCTAGGTGATGGTGACTTTTTGGACTTGTATGTTCAACATGTTGTGGATGAGGTAGAGGTTATTAAAGATGGGGTCCCTACAGGTTATCTTTGTGGGCCAACAGTTGGTGAAAATGTTAATGAGGATGGGGTAAAAAACTCACATAATATTAATTTGGATGAAAGGGCCCAATCTGAGAATATTAATGTTGAAGTTGGTGTAGATGATGCATCAGATCTTGAAGGTGTTGAAACAGATTGGAATATTAGTGATGATTCACAAGAGTTTGCTATTCCAGATGATGATGACTCAGAGATTGATGAAGAGTTGAGAACTCTTAGAAATGAAAGGAGAACCAAATTGCAAAGAAAAAAACCTGTTCCTATAGAGGAAATAATTCTTGGAGTAGTTGGTGTTGATAGAGGATTTGAAGACATTGGAAGGAACAAGGCTGCTAGGTATGTAG